>NC_058412.1:135747054-135781246 GCF_002201575.2 Neomonachus schauinslandi
GGTGATGATGTTGGTGGTGATGGTGATGATGATAATGGTGATGGTGATGATGATGGTGGCGGTCATGATGATGATGGTGATGATGGTGATGATGTTGGTGGTGATGGCAATGATGATGGTGGTTATGGTGATGATGGTGATGATGATGATGCTGATGATGGTGATGATGGTGATGATGATGATGATAATGGTGATGGTGATGGGATGATGGTGGTGGCAATGATAATGATGATGATTATAGTTAACATCTATTAAGCACTTACTTTGTATTGGGTACCATTCTAAGCACTTTAAAAGTGATAACGCATTCAGTCCTCAGAGTGATCTATTTTTGTTCCCAATTAGAGATGAGGAAACTGAGGCAGAGAACATCTATAGCTTGCCAAGTTTACACAGCTGGTGAGTGGCAGAGCAGGCATTTACACCTAGGCTGTCTAGCTCCAATGCTTGGGTCATGTTGTGCTACATTCCATCTCATAATTTGAATATAAACTAACAAGTGATAGGGAAAAATAAACTTAAAACACCCTGGTAGAAAGAAACATAGGGAAGAAACTCTTTTATGTTGGTCTTGGCAATGATTTTTTTTTTTTTTTTGGAAAGGACACCAAAGCATAGGCAAAACAAGAAAAAAAAAAACCAGTATGTGGGACTACATCAAACTAAAAAAGCTGCTGCACAGCAAAAGAAACAACCAACAAAATGGGGAAGGCAACTTAGAGAATGGGAGAAAATATTTGCAAACCATGTATTGGATAAGGGCTTATTATTCAAAATACAGAAAGAACTCTTACAGCTGAATAGCAAAAAAAGCATATGATCCATTTTTTTTTTTTAAATGAGCAGAGGCCCTTAACAGACATTTTTCCAAAGATGACATCCAAATGGCTAATAGGTACATGGAAAGGTGCTCAACATCACCCATCATCAGGGAAACACAAATGAAAACCACAGTGAGATACCACCTCACACTGTCACAATGGCTATTGTCAAGAAGACGAAAGTTAAAAAGTGTTGGAGAGAATGTAGAGTAATGGGAATGCTGGTACACTGTTGGTGAGAATATAAATTGGTTCAGATAGCACGGAAAACAGTATGGAGGTTCCTCAATATCTTAAAAATAGAATGACTATATGATCTAGCAATTCCATTTCTGCATCCAGAGGAAATTAATATAGGACACTGAAGAGATATTTGCACTCCCATGTTCACTGCAACCCTATTCACAGCAGCCAAGACATGAAAACAGCCCAAGCGTCCATCATGGATGAATGGGTAAAGACGATGTGTTGTATATATACAATGAACTATTGTTCAGCCATGAGAAAAGGAAATCCTGCCATTTGTGACAACATGGATGGATCTTGAGGACATTACGCTAAGTGAGATAAGTCAGACAGAGAAAAACAAATACTGTGCAGTATAACTTAGATGTGAAATCTTTAAAGGCTAAACTGGTAGAAACAGATTGTAGAATGGTGGTTACCAGAGACTGGTAGGAGGAGGAATTGGGAAGATGTTGTTCAAGGGTACAAACTTGGAATGAGAAGATGGACCCAGACATTCAATGCACAGCATAATTATTATTGTCAACAATACTGTATTATAAACTTCAAGGTTGCCAAGAGACTAGATCTTAACTGCAATTGTTCTCACCACAAAAAAGAAATGATAATTATGTGATATGATAGAGATGTTAGTTCGCACTGTGGTGGTAATTATATTGCAATATATAAATGTATGAAATCAACACATTATACACCTTAAACTTACACAATGTTATTTGTCAACTATATCTCAATGTAAAAAAAAATCCTAATAAAATGTATAGGCATGAAACAATGGCTGATCCGGAGAGGAACTTTTCCAAATGATTAAGAGAGGGTCCAGACCTGGAGAGCACACAGCTGGTGGTAAGAAGCTTCCAGGAGAATCTGGAGTCTGTGAGGACTGCCTCTCAAAGAATACTGTGGGCCAAACCCAGAAGGTCTGGGAAGAGCTGGGAAACAGAAAAGAAATTGTTCTGTTCCACTGCTCCTTCAGAAGTGTCCTTCGGGAAGCCCAAGCTGGGGCACTTTTCCCACAAGGCCTTGCACCCAGGCCAGTGTGTACTCTGCTCCCGGGTGAGGCAGTGACCAATAGGCTCCGTGGTGTCAGAGGCAGCCGGCAGCCTGGAGGACCCAGGCTGGTGGATGTCTGCTCCATGCACTGCTGGGGTCCCAGATGCCTGCCCCTGCGGAGATGAGCGAGCCCAGGCTCCAGCCCAGGGGATGAGCAGCACAGCCCAAGAGTGGCGTGGCAGGTGAAGCCGCAGGGAGGAACAGAGAAGAAAGCAGAGAGCGTCCAGGGCAACCACAGCCATCCCGCCTGATCACGGTGATGACTGAGGCTGACAGAACTCCTGGGCACCTGCCTAGACAATTCTCCAGGTGGCCACTTGCTGCCTATGTGGCTTGAACTATAGGCAACACTGGTGTGTGTGCGCACGCGTGCGTGCCATGTGCATGTGTATGCATGCGACGTGTGAGTACCACACGCCCCGGCACACACATGCAGCTGCCCAAAGGGGGCGCTACCCAGTGAGTGTTCACATGGCCTCCAGCTCTGCAAAAGGTCGGCAAAAAAAAAAATTTTTTTATATTTGGATTAACCTGGAGATTGAGGGATAGAATATGGAATTTGCTGGTAAAAGAATTCCGTTTAAAATAATGGTTCTCATTCTACTGAAAGTTTTCCAGACTTTTATGGTGTTTTATTTTTTTTTATTTATTTATTTTTTTTTTTAAAGATTTTATTTATTTATTTGAGAGAGAGAGAATGAGAGAGAGAGAGCATGAGAGGGAGGAGGGTCAGAGGGAGAAGCAGACTCCTTGCTGAGCAAGGAGCCCGATGCGGGACTCGATCCAGGGACTCCAGGATCATGACCTGAGCCGAAGGCAGTCGCCCAACCAACTGAGCCACCCAGGCGCCCTTATGGTGTTTTAAACAAAGTAAAGTAAAATATGGTTAATAAACACATTTCAGGAGAACAAAAAAGGAAGAAGATGAGAATGTAGAAGAGAAAGGACAAAAGAGAAAGACAAACAATGAAAAGAGAAATGTGAAGCCGGCAGCACAGCTAGGAGGGTCCCGGGTGTTTGGGTGCTTTCTCCTCCCGTCTGCGTTTGGTTTGGTTTGGTTTAACAGCAGTCGTAACCAGCATGGACATACAACTGTGCACCAGGTTCCTTTCAGTAACATATTGCAAGTATTTTCTAAGATGTTCTATGCCCCATAAATATTATTTTAGTGCATTCTATCTTTTCATTATTATGCACGTAATTACATATTAACTCTAGAGAAACTAGGAAAACGTTTAGCAAGAGGAAAAAATACAACTGAATTATAATCTCAACACTTAAAAGTAAATGCTATTACTGTTTCTGCATGTTTCATTTAGTATGGGTGGGAGGGGCTAATACAGAGATCCTCACAAACACAGCCACAGACATGGACATGGGTTTTACCATAGTGGGTATTTGCTATACGGGCAAAATGAACCCATAAGTCATACACTCTCTTAATCCTATTAAAATACCATTAAATGTTGATTTTTGTTTAATGGCTAAGTTCACTTCCATTTCTATCAGGGGAAGACAAAAAATGAATGAGGAATTAAGGAGTGGCTCATTTGCTCTATTTATCGTGTATCATCTATCTATCTATCTATCCATCACCTATCCATCTATCATCTATCTGTCCATCCATCCATCCATCCATCCATCCATCTGTATTATCTATCTATCTATCATTTATCTGTCCATCCATCCACCTACCTATCATCTATCTAAATCTGTCAGGCTCCAGTGTTTTTATTTTAAATATCAATTCTCTTCCGCCTCATGCTAGAGGTAAAGGAAGACAAATGTGTGCTGTATGGAAGCCCCTACGGTATGTGACATGTTAGCTCTTTGCTCTCTGGGTACCCCCCAGGAAGCAGATGTGAAATCTGAGGTCAGCATAGATGAGGACCCTGCTCTGGGTCACTTAGCCAGGCAGAGGCCAAGCTAGAGTTGATTTATTTTAAAAAGGTCTATTTCACTTCCAAACCCTGCTTTCCCCATGAGGGCACTCTGCTTCTCCATTTATTCTCTTCATCCTGTTTGCTCACTGAAGGAAAGGTATATGGAAGATTTGTTCTGTGTCTCTCACTCAGAAGATGGAATAATGGTTATCTGAACTTCAGGCTTCACCTCTAAGTTCTTTTTATCTTATCTTTTGATGAATAAATATTTGACACTGTAATTTACAATGTAAATAACTAACAAAGTATCAGTATCTAGACTACAGAGGAAACTCTAGCAAATCAGCAAGAAACAGGAGAGAAGACCAATAAAGAAACAGACATGTTTCTTTATCTCCTAACAGAAATGTTAGGAGAGCACCTGGATGAAGAATAAGCCTGGCTGACAGGGCTCGAAGGGCTGGGACCCACTATTGAAGAAACTCTGACGCAGCATGAGGTCCCACGTCTACCCAACCTGCAGAAATGAGAGGTCAGCTGAGGAGGATTCTGGAGGAGCCCTATCAGCTGCACGGGGCTGAAAACTCTTGCCCCTTTTACAGAGACCAACTGAGGAACACAGACAGCCAATGACATTGAGAATGTCCCTTCCTTCAGACCGAGACTCGCACCCCAATGTCTGCTCTCACAGAGATGCAAGCAGCAAATAACCGCAGGGATGTCCCTTGCAGGGAGTTTGGTGACAATTGGAAGACTTCCCGGCGACCATTCAAAGTGGAGGGATGAGCTAAGTGTGGAAGAGACAAGCAGTCGGATGCTCTGCGCCAGGGAGGGGGACGGGCGTGGAGCGTGGATCACTGCGGAGTATCTCAGAGATGCACCAGTGAAAGCAGGGCAAGCCGAACGAGGCGCACGACGGAACGCGCTGGATGGTATTTAAACACACGAGGAGAGGAGCCTCTCGGGAAGGAATCTGGGATTCAGGGCAGAAGATAAAGAGATGGCGATAAAAGCTGGTCCTTGCATGATGGCTGTGATGTGTCACACCCCAAGGACTGTAATCAATCCAGTCCTGCATATCTAAGGACCCGGGGAGGGGATCAATACTTGATACGAATTTGTTGCCTTTTTCCTCGCCTGCGGCTACAAAAGCCCACGTGCTCGTGTGGGGAGGCGGGGTGTCCCGATCCGTCGCCTGCTCCTGGGTGATGAATTCTGCTCAACTGACATTTTTCTGCCTTTCTCAACAATCGCATTTGAAGTTTCGACTTAACCTATTATGCTTCCAAAAGAACAAAAAGGAATAATAAATGCCAGACTGAATTGCAAGCAGCTCCCTCAACTTACGTCTAGATGCTCTTTGCAAAGACTCTGAGGCATCCATTTGAAAAGAGGACCAGGAGCTAATGACTATGATTTGATCCTGCCTTTGCAGGGCCTCGTTATTGGAAGGATTCATCATGCATAGTAATTATTTGGGCTTTCGCTGGAGGCCAAATGCTCTGCACTCGGCGCTCGGCAAGAAGCACACGGACGCCATTTCTACTCACTTACCCAGGAAATAAATGGCAGCATTACTGGGACAGATGCAGTCTGTTTGCTGGCTTCCATCTGGTTTTCTGAATCACTCAAAGAAAGCTCTGTAGACATGTTTTTAGGCTGCATAAAACGCACAGAGCAGAAAAGGGGCTTGGGCTTCACATATTTGTTATTTTATTATTTGTGTTGCCTTTATAAAAGAAAAATCATGAAGTCGTTTCCCAATTCCTTTGACCTCTGAACATTCATTGCAACCTCTTAAATTTGGTGTCTTCTTCCTAAATGTCTTCCCTGAAATTGCCCAATAATTCACTCTCCATGCAGCTCTGACAGGGAACTGGGAACATTTCTGCTCCAGACAGCTCAGGGTGGCTGAGGAGGGAACTCATGAGAATAGGCACTGAATCCGTTTTGAGAAGAAAATGCAGGGGTCCTGGCTAGCCCCGCGCCGCCCACAGTTTCTGCTCCAGCCGAGAGTGGAGAAGGCAAGGCTGCGAGCTCACACTCGTGCCCCCTGGTCTTCATTCATGCTCTTCCCTAAACTCCGACCCCCCTCCGACTGCCCCACCCCTGGCCCGGCCTACTCAGTCATGACGTCCCAAGCCCTTCGACAAAGACTTACTGGGTTTCTGCTCTGTTTGGGTCACCTCACAGCTACGGCGATCCAGCTCTGAGCAAGGCAGCCTTCCAGGGCTCTGCTCTCGTGTTTGCCTCTTGGAAGGGTGAGACACCTGAACAACCAAACGAGTGAATGAGATAATCATCACTAGCGTAACGCTGTAAGAGAATGAAGAAGGTGATGTGACTTGCAGCAGCAGCTGGGAGAAAAGAAGCAAGAAGTGAGTGAAGACGTTTTTGATCAGGTGGTCAGGTACGGCATCTGTCAGCAAGAACTATCTGAACTAGAGCCTCACAGATGACAAGAACCCACACTTGCAAAAACAGGGGAGAAAGTGGATTCAGGCAGAGTGGTGAACAGCAAGTGCAAAGGCCCTGAGGTGGAACCAGATTGTCATGGTCAAGAAACAAGAAGGTCAAAGTGGCTGAGGTGTCGAGTCCTGAGTCCTGTGACCTCCCCGGCCTAGGCAGCCCCCCGGCATGGTTTGCTGAGAATAATAAAGATTGTTCACACTGTGGAGCAGTCACTGTGTGCCCCACACTGTACCCTAAACACCATTTTCTTCTTTGATCCTCACTATCACCACTCTGTCACAGAAAAGCAAAAGCCAGAAAAAGCAAGTGATTGGCCTAGAGTCAGCTAGTAGGGGCTGGACTCTGGACATGAAGCCAAGTTTTCCTGACTCCTAAGGCTGTGTGCTTGATCCTACACCACACCCTGGAAAGCATTGAAGTGTCCAAGTGTGAGGAGAGGGCCTGTCTGTCAGGGTGGGGAGGCCGGGAAGCAGCCAGGGTCAGCTGGGTGGTGGAGAAGAATGGTCTAGAACATACTTCTCAGCATCTGTAGTCAGCTAGTTTGAACTTGGCTCCTGGTCCTAAAGGTCAGTGTCCTGTGTGAGGTTAACACCAAGAAACACTGGGCCCCTGAGCCCATGGGGCAAACTAGGGGCACGTCCTTGAGGGCCAAACCCATTGTCCTCATCCTGATGGCAGATAAGCGTGTTGTCAGGAGGGGGGTTGTTCCCTCTCTATGCTCTGGGAGGCCATCCGCAAGTCACTTACCTCCCATGGTCCACCCATGTCTTCGCCCCTCACCCCGCTTCCCTCCCTGTCCACCCCTCAGTCCCATTGTCCCCAGGGTCTGAGAGTGGCGTGCAGGCAGAATTAGTATCCAGCTCCCATGCACGACCCTTCACAGCCCCACGGTGATTCCTCCTTCCCACCGAGGACTCTGAGGCCCCAGACAAGGGTTTTTTATTTTGTTTTTCTGCAAAGGACCAAGAAATTGTAATAACAACAGCAAACAGTAAAATTTAATAGTAGTAACAGTAAACAATTTAGGCTTTGCATACCCTTCAGTCTCTATTGTAGCTGCTCGGTGCTGCTCCTGTGTCATGAAAACCACCGTGGACAATGTCACCTGCACACACCTGCACGCACCTGCACACACCTGGATGTGTGTGACTGGTTCCCGTACAACGTGGCATGTGTAAACTTGCTGTGGGTGGGATGCGGCTCTCAGGCCTCAGTGGCCTGACCCGGCCCCGGCAACAGGTGTCCTTCTGATAGGGAATGATTCCGGACTCCTGACTTACCTTGTGGAATGCCACCTTCCCAACACCTACCTGCAGGTAAGAAATAGCTTTCTTGGAGTTAAGACACTGAGATTTACTATGGAACACATGCGACCTTAACTAGGACTATTCACTCTTTGAAGCCCCGTTGTACTGTTCATAGCTTTTTATTTTCCTTCACTCACACACACTTTTATTAACTTCATTCCTTGAGATCTGTTGTTTCCTGAAAGGGCAGTTTCCATTTTAAAAATCCGCCTTATTAGAAAACCTTTGATTCCCAGAACTTCCTGAGACTGAGAAAATGAGGCTTCTTCTTCTGCATTCTTCCCTGCATCAGCCGGTACCATCCTGTACACCCCCTCCTCTGAAACCCTCATGTTTGTCAGTGTTACCATACACAGTAACATTATTATAATTAGGACTGAAGAATAAAAACCATTGCTCCAACTTTAATTAAATTTGAATTAAATGAGTTTGTTTTTTGCTGAACTGTTCATTTCTGCAAAGGGTGGGGGAGTTTCTGATATACCAAACTAATGAGCACCCAGGGAGTCAGCAGGGAAGATCCTCTGATGATGTGGGACCATTTCCACCAGCCATAAATATGTCTCCTGGCTTAAGAAGTAACTGATAGTTCTCAGGGGATCCCCAGTACGCCTCAGGTAGGAAATGCGCTTCCATCAGCAAAATCGACCAACTGCAGAAGATCTATCATTTTCCTCATTCTCCAACTCAACCCCCAGAAGAGACTGTGCAATTTACACCCACTGAAATGCTGGGGCCCACAGGGGCTCATGCAAAAAAAAGAGAAGCCGAGTAAAAGAACACAACATAAGCACTTGCAGGAAATGAGTCTTGTGTGTTGCTTTCATGGACATGGTTTCCACGTTACCTCTGAGCCTAGAACTTTGGGGCTCACTTGTTTTCCCATAAATCTCTGCAAAACCCACACAGGTGCAGAGGGAGACCCAGGATCCATGGTCCAAAGACCTGCAGCTCCTTGTTTAAAGCTCCTTTGTGTCTTTTGCAAAGCGCATAGTTATGGCCTTTCTCTCCTCTGTTTTTCCCTGCCACCTATGGTGGGGATCCTATGGGTAGGCCCCAAATGCAATCATATGTGTCCTTACAAGTGAGATGCACAGAGGAGAAGACAACGTGAAGACAGAGGCAGAGATTGGAGGTGATGCCACCCCAAATCAGTGAACGCCTGTAGCCACTGGAAGCTGGAAGCGGCAGGAAGGATCCGCCTCCCGCGCCTTCAGAGGGAGCACAGCCCTTCTGACACCTCGGTTTTAGACTTCTGGCCTCCAAACCATGAGAGGATAAATATCTGTTGTTTCAAGCCACCCCCTTTTGTGCTTACATTTATAGCAGCCCCCAGAATGAATGGACTCCCACACCGCAAAATACAGAAAATTGCAAGCATTCGATCAACAAATGTGTTGTTGCCACTGCTCCCAACAGGCCTTGATCTGTGCTGGGCACTGCCCTAGGAGCTTCCTGACTGCATGTCCCCCTTCCAATATACCCCCAGCATTTCCATGCTGGTGCCCCCATTCCACTGCCCAGGAACAGAATTCAGAAAGGGGGTAAGAGGAGCTCAAGGTCACACAGCAGAACCAGTGTTCACCTCAAAGCTGGGCTCTCCCCAAAACCCCATCCTCACCACTGCTCTACAGCTCTGCTAGGCTCCGAGCAGTGGGTCTCCAAGATGGGGTTTGGAGAACCTGTTCCCCGGCTGGACCTGGATCCAGGAACCCTTCTTGCTGGTTCCTTGGCCTCCAGCTTGCACCCTACTTGGTTCAAAGGGCTACTATGGAGCCAAAGGAGACAAGAACACTCAAGAAATGCCTACTGTGGACAGGAAAGATGAGGATGGTAGAGATGGTCGATATCAATCAACTTTTCCTCCCTCCTCTTTTTATCAAGTGTCTTCTGTCTCTTGGATTTTTTTCTTGTCTGGTCAAGAGTCACATTAGAGAAAAAGACTCAGCAATTGCTTCACTAGTATTGTGGGTGTCTGGGGATAGTGTCAGGGCAAAAATTCAAGGGGGTTTTAGAGCTCGCTGGTCCAGTCCCTTCCTGTGAGCTGGAGTCCCAGGGGCTGGTGAGGAAAGGAACATGGGCATCACAGAGGGAATGCATGGACTCTGGGTGAAGGTCCCCATGGCACCCCTCTACTTGGCTGGGTGAACCTCCATAAGCTTCAACAAAATGGGAACCATAATAGCATCATGTCCATCAAACAACTGTGTGCATCTCGTGAGAAAACCTGTGGAAATACTCCACACAACTTAAGGCACAGTGAGTGGTTAAGAAGCATAAGTTTCTTTCTCTTCTGGGCTTCCAGAGAATCTAATTAATGTCATTTACATTTTTTATTGAATTTTAAGGGATCTGTATTCATTAAAAAGTGACTAGCTCTGATTCCTGAAACTGTGCATGGGTGATGGGGAAAAACCTCATGGGAACAGAGATCCAATAACGCCCAGGTCATTGATTCTCCTCTAGTTGTCATGGCAACTGAGAGTACCATGGTCCTCTCCACAAATGCACAAGCAAACTTTGGTGAGTACGTAAAATTAACCAGATTTACCTTTTTAGAGCATATCCATTGAGCAATATTGAGCTGAAGGGTCAGGTTATACACTTATAGTGATGCTCAAATTACTGTGAGCAAGAGGTAATTAATCACAAGAGAACCATTAAGCAGGCACCACAGAAAGATGGAATGTAGAAAACTGCCTGATGAGTATATAAAAGAGCACAGTCAGGGAAGTTAATCTGTTAAAACAGCAATAATACCGAAGGGCTTTCAGTCCAATGCTCAGTGCTGGTATAGATCACGTGAGACATTGTTGTATCATGGTGAAGACCCCATTTAGTGCTTGTTGACTACTTTAGTAAGGCTTTGAGATTTCAGTTTCTTCCACTGAAGATACCAAAAGCTTCCAGCCCTCAAAAATTATTCCTGAGGGGAAATTCTGAAAACCTTTAGCCCAGATTTTGTATCATCTGAGCTGAGGGAGAATTTTCTCTGGCCATGTGCCAACAGGAGACATGAAAGGGCTCAGATGTCCTGTCTGTGATGGGGATGGAGTGGCTGATCCACCAAGAAAAGGCCAATGTGCAACTTGAATTAAATGTCTATTTATTCATTCAAAAAAAAAAAAAAAAAAAAGGACAGACTAACTCCTGGAATGGGATGGGAGCTGAGGCTAGGGGATTATAAGTGAGAGACAAGATGATCATGCTCAGGGAGTCCCTCCAAACAACCCATTAGACAGAATTTGACATGTAGGCTCAGAGCATACCCCACATAATGACACGAGCAGAATTTCCTTGAGATTTTTGTGTCAGATCAATCTATGCTTTCCAGATTGAATCTTGTGGCCTTGAAGAGGATCTTCTCATCTATTCAGAGTGGCTGACTACAATTTGCAATGGGTGGCAAACAATTTACATATCACAGAAAAGAAGAAGACAACATTCTAAAAGACCTAGAGGAGTATCCCAAGCAAGAACAGTAGCACTGAGCTCTAAGAACATGCTATCTCCACTTGGTGCAGTGGCCATTACTGAACACGGATGATAATTGTAGATGATGGTGATGCTGATGATGGTGATGCTGATGGTGAGGGTGATGCTGATGATGGTGATGGTGATGGTGATGATGGTGGTGAGGGTGATGGTGCTGATGATGGTGATGATGATGGTGATGGTGAGGATGATGGTGGTGGTGATGGTGATGATGGTGATGATGATGGTGGTGAGGGTGATGGTGATGATGATGGTGATGGTGAAGATGATGGTGATGATGAAGCTGCTTCTGCTGTTGATGGTGATGACAATAATGATGATGGCAGTGATGGTAATGACAATGATAATGTGATGATGATGATGGTGGTGATGGTGATGATGATGATGACGGTGATGATATGAAGATAAAGTCCATGTGAGGCTGCCTATAGAGTAAGTGTTGGCAATCTATGGCCCATGGGCCAAATCTGGCTCACTTCCTGTTTTTACAAATAAAGTTTTATTAGCACACAGCCATGGCCTTTTTTTTTTTTTACATATTGTTTTTCTCTGCCTTCACACTACTACAGCAAAATAGTTGCAATAGAGACTGTATGACCTGCAAAACCTAAAATATTTACTATTTGACTCTTTGCAAAAGAAGTAAGACAACTTCTGCTGTAGAGGAAGGAAGATTAGACTCTGTGTATTCACCAGCCTAGTTTTCCTCAATTTACTATACTTAAGAGCTGCTTAGGGGTCTTGTTATGATCAGACTCCTGGGCAGGTGGTCCATAGGCAAGTCATTGATAAACACTTCATGGGGTCCATATACAGGTCTTCCAAAACCAGACATGATTTTAAAACAGCTTTAAGCATCTCTAATCCTCTAGTCTATTAAGTGAGGATTATATTTGATCTGGAGGTGTTGGGAAGTAAACTGATAAAAAGTATAAAGATTCAACATTACATAAATTTGAGCAGAATTAAGCCAGTTCAATCCTCCCTAACAAAAAAACATCTTCAAGCTTCCCGCACAGATCACGATACGGTCTTTAAGTTTGTCAGTCGTTAAGTAGACCCACTGGAGAAAATTTTGCCTTGCCTTTAAGTGATTTATTGCCGTGATTTTGGGGAGAGCTTAAGTGCTCACTATTGTCTCGGGCAGCTAATGCTCTGATTCTGAAACTCATCCTCTCAAAGAACTACTATTTTTGGTTTGTGGTTTTTTTCTGGGATTTTTCTAAGAAGATAAAGCTAAATTAAATTCTTCTTCATACCATCCAACATGAGTGAGGGTCTCAGTCTAATTTAGCAACTTTCCCAATTTATCACCATTAAAAATGGTCTAAAAGGGCTTAATTTAGGTAATAGTTTCCTTTGCTTCAGCATCTGCTCCGTCATGATTTGAACTTCTTCCCGTGCCACGGAAAGACATAGGGTCTCCCTGAAACAGATATTACTGATTCCCAAATAACGTTCCTGATGTCTGAGCTGACTTTTCATGAAATGAGACAGATGCATGGAGCTAACACCAGCCACCTGTGATGGCTTCAGATCCGCATTCTAAATGAGAGAGGGGAGATGTTAGGCAGAAATCCCTCACCATTCTCTGGGGAAGAGGAATTTTGGCCAAGAACGCTATACCATCTACTTTCCCAGGCTTCTGTTACCACCAAATCCACAGGCAAAGGGGAGATATCATTCTTGGATTAGTCAGCAGTAAACGCAGAGATAATGAGATGTGCATAAGACCAGAAAAGGTTGGTTTTGATACTTCTATCAGAGTTGACAGGTGCTGAAAGATGGCAGACGTGCTCATGGAAAACATACCTCAATTTCATAAACAGCTTTATGGCAAACAACTTCAGTATTTGAGAAGACAGACACAGTGCTGCTTACAAGAAACAGGCTTCCCAGAATGTTCTCTTGCCCTGTTTTCTGCTAAAATGCCCATCAGTGTGTCCTGTTGCCACCCTTCCCAGTCATACACAGAGATTTATTTTCATTTAAAACATGTGTCATTTCTGTATAAAATCAAGGTGTTTATCGAATACAGAAAGTTATAAAAAAGAAAGTAGCTAGATTCCCAAACCCTGAAACACAGCTGTGACCATGAAAACTTTTCATTTTTTATACCCCTTTTCCTGTTTTCCTGTGTACAAATTAATACCTAGATAAGGGTGTGCATAGATTACAAAATTAGATCTTGTGCTTCTTAGTAATTTACTTTTTATCTGAACAATATTTCATGAAATAGTTTCTAATCACTAAGTATAGACTTCCATGATCATTTCTGAATGGTGGCACGATGTCGCATTAGATGAACAAAGTCTAATTTATATGATCAATTGCTTATTCGGGACACTTTAGATGTTCTCAAGTTTTTTTTGTTTTTTTAAGTAAAGCACTGATGAGCCACCTGACACGTGCATTTGGAATCCTTGCCCCCTCCTGTCCTTGTTAGAAACATCCATCAGAGCAGGTTCCTGCTGCCTCCAGTGCTCGCCCTTCCAGCCCCACCGCCAAGTGCCAGCTCGCTGCTTCTGTACAATGCGGGAAAATGCCAAGCTCGTTAGCCCCCATCCTGCTTGGCTTGCCCGTGTCTTCAGCACATCCTTCCAATTCAAGACACAGTAAGGCAGGGAGGGCTTCCTGCTCTTCCTCAGTTTACCTCCTGTGCTGTTCTGCTACCTCCTGAAGCCTCCTCCTTCCGCTTGATCCTGTGTGCGTGTTTCAGGAGAAATGTTACACCCTGGATGCACAAGATGACCCTCCACAGCTCTGTGAGTCAAACAAGTCCCAGCTGTCTGCAGGCAGAGGATCACATGGCTTGCTGAGGTCACACCTTTAGCAGGTAAAACTGCACCCAGGGTGTGCAAGCTCATTATTCGGTTCCCAAACGCCTGCCAAGGTGTGATTCTGAGCTCCCCGTGAAGGAGAGCAGGTGATCTCTGGCTGCCACCAGGAGCCTAAGGCACCCAGGACTCTCCTCTTCTGGTCAGTCCTCCATCCCTCCAACATGCTGGCCATTCTCTAAGGAGATGTCATGGAGCGCGCCAGGATGCAATTTCCCCTTTGGTTTTCAGCTTTAGAGACAAATGGGAGAAGAACAGTTGGTGATTTAGGCTTTAGACCGTGGCGTGATTGTATTTAGGGAAAACATAGAGGCCCCAGCAGAACAGTTGACAGTGTTGTTTGACCTGATTTGAAGGCAGCCTGAGAACTTTAAAATAGCACTGGGTGTTATACGAAAACAATGGATCGTGGATCACCACATCAAAAACTAATGATGTATTGTATGGTGACTAACATAACATAATAAAATTAAAAATAAATAAATAAATAAATAAATAAATATTAAGTCCTTTACAAATGATCCAAATACAATCATGGAGGTGGGAGGGTGGGCACATGGGGGTTATTAAACTATTCTCTCTACTTTTATGTATATTTTAAATTTTCCATAGTAAAATGTTAACCAGAAAGTAATCTAGATAAACTTAGCTATAAGAATGTAAGTGCCCTAATGGATTTAAGAACAATCCTACTTTAAAACACACACACATACACACACACATCAAGTTTCAAATTGCATCTTAAAGCATGTGAACATTAATTTCTGTTCCCCGTTTCATCACACATTATTCAAAATTTTGAATTGCAATTTCCATTTTCCTTCCCCTGTGGGGAAAAGCCCATTCTGTCATCAATCCAGGGAATTAGGATTTCTACAGTTGTTTATGTTTCCTGGAGAGGGGGAGAGAAAGCACACTCTTCACTTTCATGTCCCAGACAAAGCCAGGGAGCGGGAAGGAAGGAAGGCAGATGCGGGCCAGAAACACAGGTGTCCCTTCCGGGGGAGGGGGGAGGGGGCAGCTCACCCAGCCAGCACATTTCTCCTCCCTTGTAAACTCTTCTCACACTGAGGTCATTAAAATGCTTCTGATTTATGGCAAGTTCATGGTGACCTCACTGAAGCTTCACAAAGACTTCCATTTGTGATGTTTTCAGCAGAGCGAGTACCAGGGAGCCACGTGGCCGGGCTTCCATGAGCTGCTGCTCCCCCAGCTCCGTAGCTTGCTGGAAGATGGATTATATGGGAACTGCTGTGGTTCCACAGCAGGGTCGAGAGTGGGCTGTGGCCAAGGCGGCTGCAATCCAGAGCTGCTTTATGAGACAGCGTCTGCACACCAGACAGCCCTCAGCTCCCTTTGGCTGGAAACCAGGAAGGCGGGAACTTGCGGGGCTGATGGCCCCCAAGCCCCTCTGCCTCCTCTGTGCTTATCAACAGCCTCAGTGCTGTCCATCTCTGGCTTTCCCGAAGTCGGTGGTCTTTTTACTCCCTTCACAGGGGATCCCTTCCCAGATTTCATGCTGGAAATACATCACTGAGCCCTAGTTGTTCCAAAGGTGGATTTGAAATACACACCTGCATTATTTGGAAGGAAGGTGGGAAAGAGGTGTGCATGGGAGGTGGGGAGCAGCCCTTGCTGTGCATTATGTGATGAGGCATCTTCATCCAAAAGAAAGATGGATTGCCAACCAGGCACCAGCATCTGACATGCAATTACGTCTATGCACCTGCAGCTTGCCCCACATGCACAATCCACAGGTGCAAACCCTGAGTCCAAAGACGGCCCTCTAAATCACACTGCTCCCAATTAGCTGGTGGCTCCTGTTGGAGCAGGGAGCCACTCCAGGGTAAAGTGCGTGAGAAGCTCGTTCATGATATTCCTCGCACGTTGTTGTGTTTCCTTCATCGGGGAGACCTTTCAGTGCAGAGAAATTCCCAGCCTGACTCTGGGTCATTTCTACGGCGTTTTCTCCTTCCTGACAGAAGTGGGGGGGTGTTTGTTTCCTGGTGGTTGTTTTGAACGTCTGACTCCAGAGAGAGAAGCTGTGCCCGCTGACCAGACTTCTCTGACACTCACACCCCAGCCGCAGTCTTCCTTCTGTATCTGCTTTCCTGGGCATTCCCAAAGGGAGCCTTCAAAACACAGACACCCTCCATAGGCCCACTGGCATCTCCATGGCTTTTCCCTCTGTCTCCCTGAAGGTTCATGGGCAGCCTCGCCCGGGAGGTCTTCCTGCCCCGCCACCCCATTCCTGCTGTGCCTCTCCATCCTGTTCCCACCCTCTCCTGTCCTCTTGGCCTCTCCCCTGCTTTGATCCCCAATTGTACTGTGTCCTTCTTTGGCACTTTCCTCATTTGGGCCGTACATCATGGTTAACCGTGCACTTCTCTCGCCTATGTGGTTAAGGATACAGTTAGCCAGGTGAGCCCTCAGGATGAGCCTCTGCACTACGTCTTCCTGTCTTGCCCAATTCGGTTCTCATGAAAACTCCAAGTCATAAGTGCTATTATTCATCCCACTCTGCAGATGAGGAAACAGGCTCAGAAAGACTCATATAGTCATTGAACAAATATACCTTGACCGCCCCCACTAGGAGCCAGATTCTGTCTCAAGCACTGGAGGCACAAGGACCAACCAAACAGACAGAAACACCACCCTCGTGGAGCGTATGGTTGGCTTGAAGAAGAAAAGCTGTCCACATAGAGACAAATGACTAAGATGATTTCAGATGATAGTAAGACGCTATAAAGTAATAAAATACATGAACATGATAGAGAATCACAGGGTGGGGATGAGGCCTCCAGGGAAGGGCAGGGCAGGGGCAATGTTTGAGCTGAGACCTGAATGGTAAGAATGAACCATTTGAAGATGAGGAAGGAGAAGGAGGAGCGAAAGTGAGGGATCCGAAGACCAGAGGAAAGGGAAGGCCAGGGCGAGTGGAGAGAGTGAGCCGGGGGAGGCAGGAGGTGATGGGAGGCAGGAGGGGTAAGCCAGGTCCAAATCCTGTGGAGCCCCTGGTGGCATCCGAATGCACATGCATGACAGATGGGAGCCGCAGACTTAGCTCAAGCTGTGGCCCTGGCGACCCTGCCCCCGACAATTTGCTTATCTCTTATGAACCGCATAATGATGCCGCCTCACCCTTGCTTTAGCGTCCCCCGTCTCCAGATGGCCCCAGCTGTCATCCGTAATAGGTTTCACCATGTTGGCAGGGGCAAGGGGTGAGAACTCTGGATGTTTTTTAAAAGATTTTGTTTTCTTGACACTCTTCAAAAATGAGATGCCCCAGTCACTCCCTACAACAGGAGAGCGCATGTCACACAATTATTAGGTTTTATTTATGAGACAAGCATCTGAGTTTTCTGAAAGCTGTCACCATGCAGGCGTAAAGTGACAGAGGGGTCTCTCCATGTCCACCCTGGAGATGCTGGGCCGGAAAATTACAGCAACGTTGCTTTCATCAGGAATTTAAAAAATCGAAATAAAGTGATCGACGGAGAAGGCGCTTCCAGGCTCTAACTCCTAGTATCTGCTTTAAATGTTTGAAAAAATATCATTCGGTGCGTAAAAAAGAGCTAGGAGAATATATACCCAACTATGTCAGTGTGAGCAAGGAGGGATTCTAGGTGGCTCTTGTTTATTCCTCTAAAAAAATCAATCCATGCATGCTAAAATTCATGGTAGGAGTATAAACACATGCGCATATGAACAGACGTCTGTGGAGCACATCTATGCCTGTGTCGGGACATCTGTGTGCCCAAGATGGGTGAGGGCACACGAGGCACTGCCCTCCACGGAAGCTCATCTGTGCGCTGGTAGCAACTCCACAGACACAGAATGTTCCGGGTGCTTATTTGGCTGCCTATCCAATTCTGGTGACAATACCTCCAAATCCTTTTGAAGACCTCCTGAGTTCTGCCAGGGAGCACTAGTCCCCAGGTATCTCGCTGTCTCTGGCCACAGGTCCAGCAGGAGCCCAGTGCTGGGCCAGTCGTGTGCTCCCAGCCCAGCATCTGGGTTACAAGCAGAGGAATGAAGTGGCCAGAAAGGATGGGGCATGTGAGTTCCAGCAGTGTCTCCCAATAAGTCCCTCTGGAACAGAAGGTTGCCATCCTTCCCCTGTCCACTCTGAATTTTCCTTGGCTCTCACAAGTTCCTCCGCATCTTCCCAAAGATCTCCCTCCTGGCTTGATTCAACCTGTGTTGTCGACAGGCAAAGGTCCCTGCCTGATATTATTGCCTGTGTGATTCCAGGCTCGCAGGCAGTTACAAACACAGACCAGGGGGTCCCCTGAACTCTTCCCCTGGTGGGCATCTTGCACAATTGTAGCACAACCTCAAGCCAAAACCTGACACCAGTGCAATAGTATTAACTACATTACAGACTTTATTCTACCCAGTTGTTCCCAGTGGTTACATGAACTCTGACAGGTGTGTGGTCTCTGCCACGATCCTGTCATGAAGGCAGACTCCATTCTATTATCCCAACTTACACGTGAAGAATCCAAGGCCCCAAAGACCCTGACAGACGGGAACAATGATGAATTTCCTTTGATGTAGGTAAAAGATTCTGTGCATCCACGCGGACACAATTGCAGAGCAGGAGTTGGGTCAGCCAGGTTGTGCCCATGCAGGGAGCAGCTGTGAATGACTCTTCCATTGGGATGAGGCAACGGTGAGGTCTAGTGAGTATCTCATCCCTAAATCCAATTCCAAGGAGAATTTTCACCCTCCAGCCCTCCCTGCTGCTCTGGAGACACTGGTTACATGTCACTTTGCTTTGCAAATGCAAATATTTGGTAACACCCCCCCCCCAGTACAACCTGAATATTGCCTATGAGATTGAAACAATGGAAGAGGAGTCTCACAGGTGTCTCAGCCTGATGTAGGACCAAGCCACAGGCCTGTTTCAGATCTACACATGCACAAGGACACAGGAGTATGTATTTGTGCAGTGCTTCGCAAACTTCAATGGGCTCTCAAATCACCTGTGTGTCTTGTTAAAATGCAGATGCCGATTCTGTAGGTCTGGGGTGGGGCTTGAGAATCAGCATTTACACTAAGATCTCAGCTTATGCTGCCACTGCTGTTCAAGGACTATACTTTAAGAGCCATAAGCCTAGATCATATTATTGTAGCTGACCTTTCTTTGAAAACTTAGCCCAAAAGAGAGGAGGATGTTCAAACTAAGTCATAAGGGAAACCAATTCTTCCCTTATCCAATGGAATCAAGAGGCTGAGATCCTCACATAACCTTGAGCAAGTTACTTCAACATTCTGTGCCTCAGTTTCTTTATCCATAAAATGGAGGTGATAATAACGTTTACCTTGTACCATAATTATGAAGTACATGTCAGCTCTGAGCAAAACATCCTGCTCAGAGCAAGTTCACAGGGAATGCCCGCTGATAGGATGACTACTGACGAGAAGGATGATGGTGATAACGGTGATGGTGATGGGTGTTGGTGGTAGTGATGTGTATGGTTACGACGGTGGTAAGGTTGATGGTGACGAGGATGATGGTGATTTTCTATCTAGTAGGTCAAAAGTGGTGTGTAACCAGAAAGAAGTGAATGATTCTATCACCTGCATCAAAGAAGAAGCAGTAGATGATGGCCTTGCCAGGGAAGGGAAGGTAGAGCACACCAGACAAAGATATGGAATAAAGGAATCACTCAAGGCAAAGAGAACAGTCTGCACACTTAGACATTTGCACAAAGTCCGTGTTTGGGTGGTATGGCTGGAGCTTGTCAATCTTAAGGATGCAGACCTCTGTGCCCTTTGTTCAATGATTGGATGTGACAAAGGCTGAGCTTTCATTTCAGCCAGGTCTCCGGTCGGTGTCCTTGCTGCAGCCGGCATGGAGAGGAGCCTGCTGCCTGAGCCTCCGATGAAGAAGGGGATACGCCTGAGATTTCTCTCCGGAGCTGCTGAGCTTGATTTATTGGTTTGGCTCTTTGTGTACATTTCTCAGAGTTGATTTATTGAAGGTTATTTGTTCTCCTTTGTCACAGAAGTCACCTGACACCAACCCTTCCTTCCAAGTCGGGTGGGACATTTGGGCTTCCCTGGTACACACAACCCTGAGAAAATAATCTTCCTAGAAATGCAGGCATTAAATAACACGTGTGGGGCTGTTTTGGAACTCAACTCATATTTGTTCCAACCAAGTACACATTTAGATTAAAAATGAAATGCATTTCTTTTATAGAAATGAAAATTAAAGAAATCGCACAAGAATTACTATAAGACCCAAACACTAAAAACAAACTCTCACCTGAGGGTTACAGCAAAGTGAGGTTAATATGTATTACAACAATTTAATCCCATTAATGGCTAGGTATTGCTCAAAACCTACACATCATTGTTTGGAAAGGGGGAAAAGTGGGAGAAACTTTGTCAACAGGAAAATAACTAAATTAAAACTAGTCAATTTTTTTTCAGTGGAAGACCACATGCAATTCAAAATGAAAGGACAATATCTGTCCATTAGCTTGGATGGTCTCTAAACATCATAGAGTACGGGGGGGGGGGTTCAGATTGATTCAGATTGATTATGTAGGAGTATGTATTTTTCTATGTGAATACTATATAATTTCTATATAAATGTATATAAAAGTATTTTTAAAGCTTAAAAAATACAGAGAGGTTTTAGTTTTATTTGGAAGTTTCTCTCACTCTTTGCAAGAAAATTTGAGTAAAACAGAGAAAACGGAAACATGTCTCTTAATGCCTTCCACCCCAAGCAGAGCCCACCGTCTCTGATCTCCCCTTCCAGCTCCGCTGTCACCCCCATAGCCATTTTCTCCAATTTTCAATTCTCTAAGAGCCTTGTCGGTGAAAACGCTAATTAAAATATCACTGCCTAATTCAGAACCCTTTCAGACACATACTTAGATTTAGATGGATGGTGTATGTTATGAACTGAATTGCGTCCCCCCAAACCCAAATTCGTATTTCAAAGCCCAAACCCTCAGTATGACTATATTTGGAGACGGGACCTCTAAGGAGATAATGAAGGTTAAATGAGGCCAGGAAAGTGGGCCCCTAACCCAATGGGGCTGATGTCCTTATCAGGAAAGAGAGAGACAGCAGGGACACATGGGCACAGAGAAGGGACATGTGACACGCAGCAGGAAGGTGGCCATCTGCAAGGCAAGGGGACACGACTCAGGAGAAGCCAAACCTCAACCTGTATGACAAAAGCTTCCAAACCAGATACCACACTTCATTGGCTTTGTTGTCTCACCACTCTGGAGATTGGAAGTCAAGATCAAGGTGTGGGCAGGGTGGGTTCTCTCTGAGGGCTTGACAAAGAATCTATTCTGTGACTATCCCCCAGCTTTCTGGATGTCCTCAGTGTTCCTTGACTTGAGGATGCACCTCCTGGACCCCCGCCTCCACCATCACATGGCTTTCTTCCTGCATGCATGTGTGTGTTCAAATTTCCCTATTTTGTAAGGACACCAGTCATACTAGATTGGGGCCCACGCTGGTCCAGTATAGCCTCATCATAATTACAGCTGCAATGACCCTGTTCCCAAATAATGTCACATTCTAAGGTACTAGAGGCTAGGATTCCAACATATGGATTTCAGGGAGACATAATTCCATCTGTAACAGATGGCCTTTCAGAACATTGACAAGTCCACTGGAAAATAATCTCCAAGAAATCATACTTCATTCACTCCAGTAACACCAGTAACTTGCACCAAATATCCATTAAATAAAATAATAAACACAAGTCACACATAAAAATATGTCGACTATCATTCATAAACACATTGGGGATCTACTGAGTTCTTATGCAGCCAGAATCAAGTGCTAGAAATGCAAAAAAAACCAACATGAGTACATTCAGTATCTCTGGGATCTTTTAGCAAGAGGAGAAAATAAATAAGTACACACAATGAAATGTTATCAGTGACCTGGTACTGAAAACCTTAGGATACTATATCTTGAAATGGGAACACCAGCTGTTATTGAAATGCAAACTCTATTCAATAATCCATTTCCAGACAAATTCCTAAGGTAAGTTTTTTTGAGGGAAAATCTAACAAAATATTTTCAAATTTCATTGGGAAGCATAAACATCAAGAATGGAAACGCTGGGGCGCCTGGGTGGCTCAGTCATTAAGCGTCTGCCTTCGGCTCAGGTCACGATCCCAGGGTCCTGGGATCGAGCCCCACATCGGGCTCCCTGCTCAGCGGGGAGCCTGCTTCTCCCTCTCCCACTCCCCCTGCTTGTGTTCCTGCTGTTGCTGTCTCTCTGTCAAATAAATAAATAAATAAATCTTTAAAAAAATAAAATAAGATGGTTAAGATGGCAAATGTTATACGTATTTTGCCACAATAAACAAAACTGTGGCAAAGGTATCAAAATGTATAGATCAATGGAACCCGGTCCCCTTCTTGAGTATCAGAAGGGCTCTGTGTCTGGCTTTAGCAGTCATGTTAATAAAGGAGGCGTCGTCACATAAGTAGTGATGGGGTTAACCAGGATTTCGGAAAATAAATAAAATTCCTTCAAAATCTCATTCCTTACATCAAGTAAATCCAGATCCATGAAACCTTTAGTGTAAAAAAGAATTATCAGGGCTCCTGGGTGGCTCAGATGGTTAAGCGTCTGCCTTCGGCTCAGGTCATGATCCCAGAGTCCTGGGATCGAGTCCCGCATCAGGCTCCCTGCTCCTTGGGAGCTTGCTTCTCCCTCTGCCTCTCTCTCTGTCTCTCTCTGTCTCTCATGAATACATAAATAAAATCTTAAAAAAAAAAGAGTTATCAAACTGCTAGAAGAAAACTGAGTTGTATCGTATGCAATTTTGCCAGAAGAAGACCTTATTCTAAGCATGACATTAGAAATCCTACCTACAAAATACCTGATAGGGTTGACAGAATTAAAAAGCATTGTATCACACACATACACATAAAAATGTTTCAAGTTAAACGACAGATTGGGAACTCACCTGCATCGTGTATGACAGCAGGTAAATATCCTTAGGTTTGAAATATCCTTAACAGATGTTGTCCAATGGAAACGTGGGCAATGACCTCAAACATTTGTTTTACAAAGGAGGAAATACATTTAACTCATTAATCAGAATTAATCAAGACAACGTAACTTTAAATAAACTGAGGAAACCCTTTTCGCTCATTGGGTTGGAAAAATTAACAGTGAATAAGCTGGCAACTTTCCTTGAATGTGGCTTTGTAAAATGTTATCAGGGATTAAAAACATTGTTTTTATTTTATTTAAATACATTTATTTAAATAACATTTATTTAAATAACATCACTGTCCTTGACCATGATAGGGACAAAAATATGTGGAGATTACAAGTAATGAATGGACGCAATCTGGAAGAACATATGGCATTTTGATCCAAAGGTTCCGAAGTCCCTGAAGACTTCTGGCCAAGAGAAAACTCCTTTTCCTGCACTTGCTTGTCTCCACAAACACACTCTTGTTTTCCCAACTTGTGCACAAGAAGACACAGAAAGAACCCCTTTTGTGCTTCTTTCTGTAGTGATTTCCTTTGAACACCTGAGAGCTTCCCTATGTACTCCCATCCTTGCCCAGCACATTCTCAAAGACTGATTTCCATGAAACAAACCTAAATTACACAGCACACAATTCCTGTAGGAATTTCAGAGTCATCTTTGTTACTGCTTCTCTGCTCTCTATTCCATTTATTTCCACTCTAATCTTTATTATGCCCTTCCCTCTGCTGGCTCTGGGCTTGCTTTGCTCTGCTTTTTCTAGCTTCTTAAGGTGGAAGGTTAGGTTGTTGATCGAAGATATTTTTCTCTAAAAACTTCTAAGAACTGTGTTAGCTGTATCTCTTAGCTTTGGTGTGTTGTGTTCTGCCTTCATGCATTTCAAAGTATTTTCTAAACCCCCTTGAAATGTGTTCTTTGACCCACGGGTTATACAAAAGTGTGTGCTTTAATTTCCATATACTGGTGAGTTTCCAAAATTTCCTTTTGTTATTAGCTTCTGTCATCTCCATTGTGGTCAGAGAGTCTGCTTTGAAAGATTTCAATCCTTTTAAATTTATTAAATCCTGCTTTCTGGCCCATACATGGTCTACCCTGGAGAAGGTTCCATGTGAGCTTGAAAAGTCTGTGTACTCTGCTTTTTTTCTCTTGAATGTGCTCTGCAGATATATGTGAGGTCAAGCTGGTTTACAGTGTTGAGAAACCTGTTTCCTCACCAGCCTTCTGCCCATTTGGGCTCTCTGTTACTGAGAGTGTGCAAGGATCGCTGGATTGTCTATTTCTTGCTCAATTCCCTGTGTCCTTTTGAGACTCGATTGTTAAGCGGATAAACAGGTCTAATCATTATGCCTTTCTGATGGATTGACCCTTTCAGCATTATAAAATACACCTCTTTGTCTCTAGTAACAATATTTTTTTGCATTATGGTGAATTTTGCCTGATATTAGTATAACCACCCCAGCTCTGTTTCGATTACTGTTGGCATGTTAGTAATTTGCAATCTCATTACTTTCATTCTGTTTATGCCTTTGAGTTTCTTATGTGTCTCTTGTAGATGGCATATACTAGATCAGATTTTTGTCTGTTCTGCCTTTTGATTTGGATTGGAGTGTTTAATCCATTTAAATTTAATCTGATTACTGATAAGGTAGAATTTACATGGGCCATTTTGCTATTTTCCTATATGTCTTATGTCTTTTTATTCCTCTGTTCTGTCTTTATTGATTTCTTTAGAGCTAAATATATATTTCCTAGCATAATATTTTAATTCGCTATTATTTCTTTGACTATATTTATAAATTGTTTTCTTAGTGGTTTCCCTGGAGATTATAATTAGCATCTTAACTTAAAATAATCTATTTGGATTAATGCCGAGGTACTCTCAGTAGTACCCAGAAACTTTGCTCCAGGCCAGGTTTATTCTGTTTCCCCTCTTTGTGTCATTGTTGTCATACAAATTACATGTCTATGCATTATATCCATCAACATAGTCTAGCAATTGTTGCTTTTTTCAGTTGTCCTTTAAATTAGATCAGAGATCTTAGAGGGAAAGCTTTCAGTCCTTGACATTGAACATGATGCTCACTGCGGGTTTTCACATGTGGCTTTTATTATGTTGAGGCAATTTCTTTCTGCTCCTAGTGTCTTGAGGTTTTGTTTTGTTTTGCTTTTTTAAATCATGAGAGGGTGTTGAATTTTTGTCAAATGCTTTTTCTGCATCATTTTTGACGACCACATTGGGTTTTTTCATTCGTTCTTTTAATGTGGGGTATGACTCCGATTGATTTTTATATGTTGCAACATCCTTGTGTTCTAGGAATAAATCCCACCTGGTCGTGGTGTATAATGCTTTTAATATGCTGCTGAATTAGGTTTGACCGTGTTCTGTTGAGTACTTTTTCATCAATGTCCTTAAGGGACATTTGTCTGCAGTTTTCTTTTTCTGTTTGCTGTTCTTTTTCTTTTTCTGTTTACTGACCTCATACAATGAGTTAGAAAATGTTTCCTCCTCTTCAGTTTTTTGGAAAACCTTAAGAAGAATGGGTAGTAGTTCTTTAAATGTTTGGTAGAATTCACCAGTGAAGCCAACCAGTGAAAATCTTT
The DNA here is from genome assembly GCF_002201575.2 of Neomonachus schauinslandi. NCBI lineage: Eukaryota > Metazoa > Chordata > Mammalia > Carnivora > Phocidae > Neomonachus > Neomonachus schauinslandi. The sequence continues at coordinate 135,772,769 of NC_058412.1, forward strand.
TCTTTTCTGTCTTTCTTTTTTTAAGTGAAGTATAATTAACACACAGTGTTATATGAGTTTCAGGCGCACGATACAGGGATTCGACAATTGTATAAATGACTCAGTGCTCGTCCTGACAAATGTGCTCTTCATCCCCATGTTCTATTTCCCCCATCCTCCCCAACCGCCCCTCTGGTGACCCTCAGTGTGTTCTCTGTTTTAAGAGTCTGCTTTTTATTCATCTCTTTTGTTTGTTCATTTATTTCCTAAATTTCTTCTGGGAAGATTTTTGATTATTGATTCAATCTCCTAATGAGTTCTAAGTCTGTTCAGATTTTCTATTTCTTCATGATTTAGTCTTGAAGGATCTTATGCTTTCTAGGGAATTGCTCATGTCACGTAGGGTATCAAAATGTTTGGCCCACCATTGTTCACTGCAGTGTCATAATAGTTTTTATTTCTGTAGAATCGTGAGTCATGTCTGCATTTCTATCACCGATGGTCATAATTTGAATCTTTTCCCTTTTTGTCTGGTCCGTCCAAGGAAAGGTTTGCCAATGTTGCTGATCTTTTCAAAGAACCAATCTTCAGTTGCACTGATCTTCTCCTGTGTTTTTTCTCTTCCCTATTTCATTGATCTCTTGCCTAATCTTCATTATTCCCTTCCCTCTGCTGGCTCCGGGTTTGGTTTGCTCTTCTCATTCTAGGTCAGGTTGTTGGTGTGAGATCTATGCTATCTGAGGTATGAGCATTTATAGCTATACATTTCCGTCTGGCCACTCTTTGCTGCACCCCTGAGTTTCAGCACATTGTGTTTTCATTTTCATGTTTCTAGGCATTTTCTGCTTTCTCCTGTACTTCTTCCTTGGTTGATTGGCTGCTTCAGAGTCTATTGTTCTATTTCCACAAATTTGTCAGTTTTCTAGGTTTTTCTTCTGCTGTTGATTTCTGACTTCATCCCGTTATGGTCAGAGGAGAGACTTTGTATGAGATTTATCTTTTAAAATATATTGAAACTTAACTTGTGGCCTAACCTATTATTTGCGGTGCAGAATGTCGTGTGCGCTGGGGAAGCGTGGGTGCACTGTTGATGTTGATTGGCGTGTTCTGCACGTGTATGTTCAGGCCGTTCTGTTCAAACGATTTCTTCACTCTCCCTTCACATCTCCCATCTGGTGAGTTCCATCCATTACTGAGAGTGGGGTACTCACATCTCCAACTATTATTGTAGATCTTCTCCCTTCAATTCTGTAAGTCTTTGTTTCATATATTTTTCTGGTCTGTTCTTGGGTGGATAAATGTTGATAACTGTTATTATCTTCTTGCTGTGTTCACATACACCTTACCTGGGTCTCACTGAGACATGACTTCCCATGCCTGTGACCTTTCAAGCAGGTCACCTAGTTCGGGAAAGTCAGATATCCAGAAGGATTTGGCCACCATGACCCAAGATCTCCCTGTTTGGATCTTAAGGGATGAGTCCTGGGTCCCAGTGCTCCACAGGAAGGGGAGACAGAAGCTCAGGAATCTGCCAGGAGCCATGGGATTGTTTCCACTAAGAAAGAATCAGCCTACAACTATTAAAAATAGCTTGTTCACAAAACACTACAAAATAGCTCTTCATCTACAAAATCGCCATGGCAAATATCACCCCAGTGAATTAGGTGTTTGTGTGTTTTGCTGAAAATGGTATCTTTTCTAAAAGATTGCTACCTAAATAAGAATGCTCTGGAGATCCTAATACAGAAATAAAAGGATGGTTCTTTCAACCTCGGTGTCTCTTTTAAGGAAGAGAAATACGACGCTCTGTGTTGTTTGCACCCCACCTCTTTCTCTTCCTCCTGTTCTTCTTCCCTCCCTCTCCCTCTCCTTCTCGCATTGTTTTCAGAGCTCAAACTGTCAGAAAATCCTCCAATCTGAGCAATCAGCCTAGAGAGCTCCAGGCTGTGCATTCTACACAGAGGCTGTGACATATTTACATATTTTAAGGGGAATGCGCCGCAAGTGTTCTCCACGGGCACCTGGTGGGGCTTTTAGCTTTCTAAGGTAAACTCCGCCGTTCCTGGAAACAATTAGAGCTCTTCACAATAGCCCTCATGCACACTCAACATTGACAGGAAAATGACCGGGAACGGAGCGGTAGCTCTGTCCTCTCAGTCACCGTGGACAGTGGAAGAAGACGGACCAACCACCGCGGTGAACACCTCCAAGGGGCTCACACAGGGAAGCTGCCAACCTTGCTTTCACAAAGACGGACAAAGCCGTAGGAAAGCAATGTTGTGAGGTGGGCTTTGCGTATTAGTTACATGGCATTGATAAGGCCAGCCAGCTGGACCTGCCACTTCCTGCATTGGGGCTGTGCTGGGTTCAGTGCAGTGGGTTAGGAACAATGGGGTTTCGTTTTCGTGTTCGGAGGCAGACACTTCTGTGGTTGCTGCCCATGCAGTAAAATCAAGCCAGCATTCCCTTTTTGTGTCATGCAGAGGAAAGGTGACATATGTTGTGGTTTTGACAAGAGGGGCTGGAGGGTTTGGGAAGCAGAATCCCCTCCCGATCTCTCATGCAAGCACACTGACTCGGTAACATCCAGGTGCCAAGCACTCTGCCAGACGCTTCATGAGAATTATTACGTGCCCTTTCCACCACCCAACAGTTTAGATGGATGTTGAACTTGAAACCGGAGGAGTCATTTTTAACTGTACTTTTATTAATTACTATTTTATTCTTGTCTCAAAGCCATGCAGCTTGTGGGTGGCAGAGATAGGAGATGAGGCCATGTTTCCCTGGCTCCAGAGGTTCCTTCCACAATGAAACAGTATCTCAAGCAGCAGAATCCACCTGCACAAACCCTGCAGGATACCCCACGTCCCACTGCAGGTATCAGCATCCTGTGGAGCCCTGCATCATGCCAGAGGGTCCCTAGCCCATTAGCCGGCTCTCAAACAATGTGTAGCAAAGTGAATGATTGTTACCTGTGTCAGAAGCTTAGAACTCAGTGTGGGCTGCACCTGTTACTCTGTGACTCGCTGAGCCTGCATGTTACCCCAGGAGAGGATGCTACTCCTTAAGGAGTGGAGAGAATGGTCCTTTCCCATCTGTCCAAGCTCTTGGCCCCCAGGAGCTTCCCAGGGTGCTAAGTGGATGCTGCTGTTAGGAGTTCCATGGTACTTCTGCTTGTCCTGAACCTTGCCCTTCTGGCTTCCCCTGCACAATTCAGCCACCTGCCCCTACCTCTGCTCTGCCTGATCCTGGCTAATTGCATGAACTACTGTCTGGGTCCAGCTGTCCACTCCTGCTCTCGTCCCAGCTGAGACCTGCTCTCCATCTACCATTTTTCAGACCCACATTCAGGCTTTTTTGCCAAAGAAAATGCAAATCTCACAGAAGTTGGTACAGATAATTAATTCACAGAACAGTTCTAATATAGCTGGAAATGCCTCAGAACTGCACCCACAAGTGGACCCAACTCAAGGCTGACACCCAGATTTCTCACCTCCAGAGCAAGAAGGAGTCAATGCCTACACAGAGTTCATCAGAGAAGCCTTCGCCAAAGAGACAACATCTAACCCAACACCAAAAGGGTGAGAAGGAGCTGGGGCACTGAAGGCGATTCCCGGCAGAGGGAACCCCAACACTGAAGATACTGCGATGGGGGAGGGGCCGCGTGGTGGGGGAGGGGGCAAGGTGGCGTGTCAGGTTGAGGCGGAGCCATGGTGGGGTTAGCCTCTGTGAGCAGGTGGAGGAGTGGATAGGTCTGAGGGTGATAGAGAGGCAGGGACATACAGTGACCGTCCAGGGAAGGGACTGTACAGGGAAAGAGAAAGAGCAATTACTTCATCCAAGTTGCTAAGTTAGTGGTCACAGGAAGATGTCTAACATTATTATTAAAAATATTCATTTATTTGCTTCTTGGTTCACTTTCTATATTTCCCAGTAGACTGAAGTCTCCACGAAGCCAAGGATATTTCCCTCATGGTCTGCCTCAATAGTTATCAAGCGAGGAAGTGAAAAGACAGAATTATACATACATTGAAATCTAAATGATATCTGGTAAGCAGGTCAATCACAAAATTAAGGCATGTGGGCTGATTAATGGGGAAGATGGGGGGAGGGAGGATCATCCTGGAATCAAACTTCCCTAATCCCACAGTTCTTCCTATTCAGATATGGTCCTTTCTTGACCAGGAGGAACAGGAAAAAAAGTTAATTTGTGGGATTTTGCCTCCCCTTCCTGCCTCCCTGAGCATCTTCAATAATTTAGTGCTATCTTGCTCTTATTAGTGCAAGTTATATATGACAAAGTCATTATCCAAACAATTCACTACGTTTGGGGGCATAGCATGTGTTGAATGCCTAATTCTCCCCGTGAGGAAACTATCTGCATGCACATCATTTCCAGAGGCACTGGGCACAAAGCCACACCTTGGTGGTTATCAGTCCGAGGGGTGTGTGAGCATATATCTGTGATGTCCTATGGGGAGGAATTAGGTGCTGTCTTCAATGCCTCCTGACCCTAAGTTCTGACCTAGGAGAGTGCCCAGCACAGAATAGTTGCTTAACAAACATTTGAGAAATGAAAAGGGGAATTTATTCATTACATGTTCTCTGTCAGGCACTTCCCTGGGCATTGGGACTTTGGAGCTGAGTAGGGCTCGTTGAGGTCCCCGGAATGGGTAGTGCATCACTAGGAGAGGGTAAGGCAAATGCACCGTACAGGTGAACACCGGGCAGAGCAACATGAGTGCCTCATAACAACATGCCAGCCGAGCAGTCACAGAGAAAACATCGTGGTATCGTGATGACTTTGTCTCATTGTTCTCTGCTCCGTTCTCAGAGCCAGAAAAATCATCAAAATTTACACCTATCAGGAAAATCTACCTGGCGTTGACCAATGTCTATCTTGATTATTTCAAACAGACAATGCTCTTTCTTTACATAATAGACTTTATTTTTTAGAATAGTTTCAGATTTACGGAGAAATTGAGAAGGTAGTACAGAGTTCCCATATGTGCTATCCAGATTTCCTTATCAGCCATCTGAGATTACTACGGTACATTTGTCCCAACTAATGAGCCAATGTTGATACATCATTAACTAAAGCCTATGCTGTATTTGTATCTCCTTAGTTTCCACATAATATCCCTTTTTTTTCTGCTCCAGGATCTCATCTAGGAAACCACATGGAATTTAGTCATCATGCTTCCTTAGGCTCTGTTTGGTTGTGACGGTGTCTCCAACGTCCCTTGTTCTTGATGACCTCAGCAGTTTTGAGGAGTATTGGTCAAGTATGTTGTAGGATGCCCTCTCTTGGGATTTGTGTGATGTTTTTCTCTCGGTTTTACTGGGGTGATGGGTTTTGGGAAGATGGCAGAAGTAAAGAGCTACTCCTATCGGATCCTATGAAGGGTCTATAACATCAGCATGACTCATCCCTACTGGTGTTGACCTTGATCACCTGGCTGAGGCTGTGTCTGTCTGTGTGTTTCTCTGCTGAACAGTTACTCTCTCTCCCCCTTTTTGTACGATGCTCTTTGTACAGCGAACACCTACACAGTGGGGACTTACGCTCCTACTCATGAGGCAGAACTTCTATATAAATTGCTTGGAATTCTGCACAGGACATTTGCTCTTCTCTTTTATTTATTCCTTAATTTATTTAATCATTAATTTATATCAATATGGACTAATGGATATTTATTTTATAACTTGTGTTATAATCCAATATCCCCCTTACACATTTTGTTGCCCGTATTGTCCTAGCTTCGGCCATTGGGAGCTCTGCAATTAGCTCCTGTGTTCTTGGACATACTTCATCACTATATTGCTTTGTTTGTTTGCTTGCTTGAGCACTTCCTTTCTTTCCGGCACTATGAGATGCTCCAGGCACATTCCCAGAAGAAGCACTGGGAAGTGCTGGAGAGGAGGAGAATAGTACTGGACCCTGGAAGCTGGACACTAAGGATGTTCATTTCTATTTAGGTGCATGGTTTTCAGGTCTTCTCAGCTGACAGAGGGAAAAAATAGATGTATGTATACTAACTCGTGTGTCTGCATATATATCTGTAAACATCTCTAAATACATGCCTCTGTCTCTACGTGAAGCTAAACATGGGTTCACACCGTACCTCCAACCCTAATCCATAACCACGTGGGTCATGGAACCCTGCTTCTCAGTAGTCTCCAACCTAGCAATGGGCACCTGGATCCCTCCATCTGACACTTACATTTGTAACTTTCAGTGGAGATGCAGAATGGTATCAGGATTATGACCCCAAGCCCGCACGGGAGGCAACTTAATCCACTAGAGAACAGTGCTCATGTCCAAATCCTCTGTCTTTAGTCCTACAGACTCCGGCTACTTAGCTCAGCACCTTGTCCCATCCCCTCCAGTGAGGTCATTCCTCACTGTTGTAACACAGTGAGATTTTCCTGGGACAGTTGATTCCTTCCCGGGATCCTTTAACCTCTTAAATGATTTTTAAGTATTTGTGTATTAAGGTTTACTCTTTGTTCTGTTAAGTTTTTATAGTTTTTGACAGATTCATGATGTCATGTATCCAACATTGCAGTACCGCACAGAACAGTTATATTCCCCTAAAGTACCCTGACTTCGTCTGTCCCCACCCCCTCCTCTTTAACTCCTGGCCACTGCTGGTGCATTTTGCCTTTTTTCAAAATGCCATGTAATTGGAATCATACAGTATGGAGACTTTTCAGACTGGTTCCTTTCACTAAGCATTGCATCTAAGTTTCCTCTGTGACTTTCCCTGGCTTGACACCTCAGTTCTTTTTATTACTGAAAAATATTCCACTGGATGCCACAGTTTATCCATTCACCTACTGAGGGACATCTGGGTTGCTTCCAGTTTTCAATGACTGTGCATGAAACTTCTGTAAACATTTATGTGCAGGTTTTCTAGTGAACATGGTCTCCCAACCGTTGGGTAAATACCTAGGGGTACGATCGCTGGGTCGTCTAGCAGGACTTCTCTTGGCGACCCCAGTGTCTTCCAGAGTGGCTGTGTTCTGCATGCCCACCAGGAATGAGTGGGAGGGCATTGTTCTGTATCCTGACCATTCTTGTTGATGTTGGTTATTTTGGAGTCTGGTCATTTTAGCAGGTGTGAGGTGGTATCTCATCCTTTTAACTGATAATCTGCTGATGAAAAGTGACGTTGAGCATGATATTTTTATATGCTTATTTGCCATCTGGAGATCTTTACTTGTGAGGTATATGTTATCATCTTTTACTGGTTGTTGATTGGGTTATTTTCTTATTGTTGTAAGAGCTTTTATGCATTTGGGGTACAAGTTCTTTATCGTATATGTGGTTTGCAAATGTCTCTCTCAACGTGTGCCTGTCCTTTCACTATCTTCACAGCTGGTTTCACAGAGTATATGGCTGTTTTTTTTTTTTTTTTAAGATTATATTTATTTACTTAGAGGGAGAGTATGTGCACGAGTGAGCACAAGCACAGGGAAGGGCAGAGGGAGAGAGAGAGAATCTCAAGCAGACTCCCCCTGAGCACAGCACCCAACATGGGACTCAATTCCAGGACCCTGAGATCATGACCTGATCTGAAATCAAGAGTCAGACACTTAACCGACTGAGCCATCCAGGTGCCCCAGACCACGTGGTTTTAAAGAAAGTTGTTGCTATGTCAAAATCTCATCGCCAAACCCAATGGCACCTGGGTTTTCTCCTATGTTTTCTTCCGGTTTTATGTTTTATAGTATTTTGTTTCATTTTTATTTTTAATTCTTTTTAAAGATTTTATTTATTTATTTGACAGAGAGAGAAAGAGTGAGAGAGGGAACACAAGCAGGGGGAGTGGGAGAGGGAGAAGCAGGCTTCCTGACGAGCAGGGAGCCCGATGCAGGACTCAATCCCAGGATCCTGGGATCATGACCTGAGCCGAAGGCAGACGCTCAACGACTAAGCCACCCAGGCACCCGTGTTTCATTTTTATTTTTAATCCACTTTATTTTTAGACCTATGATCCATGTTGAGTTAATTTTTGTGAAAGCTATAAGGTCTGTGTCTTGACTGACTGATTAATTTCTCACATGTGGGCATGCAACAGTTCCAGCACCTTTTGTTGAGGAAAAAATCCTTTCTCCATTAAATTGCCTCTATTTTTTTGCAGAAGGTCAGTTGACCACATTTCTGTGGGTCTATTTCTTGGCTGTCTATTCTATTCCATCAACCCACACATTTATTCTTTTATCAATACTGTTCTGTCTTGTTTACTGTAGCTTTATGGTAAGTCTTGAAGTTGGGTAGTGTCAGTCCTCGCTTTGCTGTGTTCTTCTTCAGTGTTGTGTTGGCTGTTCTAGGTGTTTTGTTTTTCATATAAACTTTAAAATCAGTTTGTCAATTTTTACAAAATAAAGAAGTATAAGTTAATAATTGAATAATGGAAGGAAGGGAGGAAGGAAGGAAGGAAAGAAAGAAGGAAGGAAGGAAGGAAGGAAGGAAGGAAGGAAGGAAGGAAGGAA
>NC_058412.1:135781256-135880472 GCF_002201575.2 Neomonachus schauinslandi
GAAGGAAGGAAGGAAGGAAGGAAGGAAGGAAGGAAGGAAGGAAGGAAAGACAAATGTCCTGTGTGGAAGAATTTTTAAAATATATATGTTGATAGGGGTGCCTGGGTGGCTCAGTTGGTTAAACGACTGCCTTCGGCTCAGGTCATGATCCTGGAGTCCCGGGATTGAGTCCCGCATCGGGCTCCCTGTTCAGCAGGGAGTCTGCTTCTCCCTCTGACCCTCCCCCCTCTCATGCTCTCTCTATCTCATTCTCTCTCTCAAATAAATAAATAAAATCTTTAAAAAAATAATATATATATATATATATATATATATATATATATATATATATATATGTTGATATTCCACCTTCAAGCGAGTGGAGTGTAACTCCCCACTACTTAGGTCTAAACTGTGCATAGTGACTCTCTTCCAAAGACTATGAAAACCTGGAGGAAAAGCAATTTACAGAAACCCAACAAACGCCACCTCAGCCAGGTGATCAAGGTCAACACAGACAGCCATCAGTCAGGTTGGTAACATGTACCCTTGATGTGATGTGAGGAGAAAGGCAATTTACCTCCGTGGTCTTCCTTCTAAAAACCATAACCCCTATGTAAACCTGTGAAAACAAAATAGCAGACAGACCCAAGTTGAAGGACATCCCAAGAGATGCCTGAGCAGAACTTCTCAAAAGGGCCAAGTCAATCAGAATCCAGGGACGTCTGAGAAATCATCTGTCTTGTGGAGTCTAAGGAGACATGATGACTGAATATAAGGTGTTATCCTGGATAGGATCTGTGAGGCAGAAGGAAGGACATTGGTTAAAAAAAGGAAGAAGATCTGAATAAAACAGGGACTTTAGTTAATAATGCATCCAGGGCGCCTGGGTGGCTCAGTCGTTGAGCGTCTGCCTTTGGCTCAGGTCATGATCCCAGGGTCCTGGGATCGAGTCCCACATCGGGCTCCCTGCTCAGCCAGGAGCCTGCTTCTCCCTCTCCCACTCCCCCTGCTTGTGTTCCTGCTCTTGCTGTCTCTCTCTCTCTCTGTCAAATAAATGAATAAAATCGTTAAAAAAAAATAATGCATCCGTATCAGTCCATTGGTTCTGATAAAGGTAACCAACTCACATAAGATGTTAACTACGTGTGGGATATCTGGGAATGTCCTACTATCTTTGCCACTCCTCGGTAAATAGAATGCTATCACAAAGTAAAGAGTTTATTTAAAAATCAGTGTGTGAGCAGCTGGGACTCAATCCCACGGCAAACTCCAGGATCCATCAATAAGCACACCTGGGGATGACCTCACCTGTGGGGCTAGGAAGTTGAGACATTTACCTCCAGTCACATGTGTCCGTGGCTGGGGGTGGCCCGGCACCTGCAGCGTGCCCCCCATGTGGGCTGAGAGGGAAGGCTGCTTCCCGAGTGCCGGGCACGTGGATGGGGCTCAGCATCTCAGCACTCTCTCACCTGGAGTGGCCCTGTCTCCTCTAGGGTCGCCTTCCTCCTTTCCCACTTATGGAGCAGCCCTGCCATTTCGGAAATCTCCACCAGGAAGAATTTTCTGAAGACAACTGTTTCCATTTCTTTTTAAGCAGTGCATCCAGAGAAAAGTTGACCCAAATTACAGCTAGGTTTGTACCTTGTAGAAACTCTCTTGTCATGATAATTTCAAACCCACACTGTTCAACTTTCTCCCAGGAATTTGAAATAACTCTTGTGCCCTCTTAGCAGACAAGTGGCCCTCCCACCCAGCTCGGGACTTGGGGAGGGGGAACCTTCTTGCACATGGGCACCGCCCTGGGGAGTGGAGCTCCTGGCCCTGGGGCCACCTGCCCTGTCTATAGGCTCAAGCAGGAGAGGCAGCAGGACTTCCCACACTAATTATCACCTGGCTCCCCAGCAGGCGCATTACAACGTGGAGAGCAGGTGCGGTGTCAGTCCTGCTGATGTTGTACGTGGGCGCAACTGACCGGCTTGCTTTGGAGCAAATCACAGCATGGCCGTGGTCGAAAGGGCACCCTTCCGCTCTTTAGGGGACATAGTTCCAGCAGGAAGAACAGCCTCATTCCCAGGAAAATGTCAAGTGACTATTTTGAAAGGAAAATGGAAACAAATCTTAATTTTCAGAAAAATGAGAAGGTTGGAAATGCCATATTCTTCAGGGTAGGTGAGTCTTTCCCTCTGAAATCCTACTTGATCTGTGTATGGAAGCAAAGTGATCCATAAGCCTGGTTCTCTGGCCACTCAAAGCCACTCCCCCAGACTCTCTCTTTCTGACCTGCCTTTAATCTTTCTAACTTTATCTGTCTTCTTCAACTTGTTCCTAATTCATGCTACAAGGTCCCCAAATCTCTGCTTACCTAACCCCTCCCTCAGGTCACCAACTTTGTCTCAAAGTCATGTTTTCTTGCTCAAATTGTTCCAGTTTTGGCTATTGGGAACTCTTCCATTTGGTGCTTGTGTCTTTCTGACTTAGCCCCGTCAGTGTGAGGGGTCTTTTTTTGATGATTTTCTTGCTTTCTAGCACTTCAAGATGCTCCAGGTTCATCTTGAATATTCCCTGTGCTGGTCTTGGAGCTAACCATTTCTGCTGAGGAATCCCAGTTCCTTTTGCTGGAGAAGGGTAACAGAGAGCAGTAACAGGTGGCCAAGGTGCTCCCCATTCCTGAGGTGTCACCACATCTAGGCCCCTCAGCTGACAGCCCAAGGGGATTTTTGTGTGTGTACGAATCTACGTATATTCACACATCTGCAAGTATTTCTCTGGGCATGCATCTACATCCGTATGAACTCAACACGCACTCACACTGGCGTCTCTGCTGTAATCCACCACCACACGGATTGTTCTCGCCTCTTCCTCTTGCTTACCTGTGATCTCCCAACCGTGAGCGTCCTGGCGTCACCACCTGCCGTCCACGTGGGTACTTACACAACTCCAGAGAACACGCACAGTGGTCTCAGACTGGCTGACCCCATGCGCATCTTAAGACAGTGCGTCTGCAGGCTTGGGGCAATTTCCAGGCCATCTCCCATTCTTGAAGGTGACCTGGAGTCCTTTGCCTGGCGCCTGTTTCTGACCTGGCCACTCAGCCTTCTCTGCCTTCGCAGGCTGGGTGGGCAGGGCCTCCAGAGGGGAACCAGGCTCCCTTGGTGCAGTGGGCTCTTTGGCCATCGCTTGGTTATGCTGCAGGTCCTTCAATGATGCACTCTCTTCCCTTGGACATAAGTCCTCCAAAACACCACCGGCATCAGCCCCACACTCAGTCACCTGGCAGCAGCTCCTGACTTCCTCACCATGTCTTGACTCCTCTGCTGAGCTCCCAGGTTGCCCCTCATCAGATCCAATTTCCTGGACCGTCTCGCCCGACTGCACAATGCAGGACACAGCTGGACTTCCCTCTGCTCACTCCCACGCGCCCTTTCTCCTTCCACCCTCAGTGACGGTGCCCTTTAGTGCCCCTACAGAAAATCCTGCCCTCCCCACTCCCCCGAAGCGCACCTGCCAGTCCTCCAGGCTCAGCTGCAGCCTTCTGGAACCAGCGTTCCTCCCCATGTGGATTCTTGTCCTCCAAGCTTCTGCCGAACCGATTGGGCACCGAAAGCCTTAGCACTCGATGATCCTCTAATTCATGAATGTGTTGCTGAATGGGCACAGGTTACTTGTTGAAGATTCTGAGACTGCCTTTGGGCTTCCTGGCATCAGTTAGAGGGTGTGCTAGGGGGCAAGCAGTGGGCTCCGTGGCAGGTATTGCTGGCGTCTTTGTTCCCGTTGCTCATATGCCACATAGTCTTGACTCTCATTAAATTATGAGCCCCTCGGTTTGATCATTCTGTCCTACACATTGTTTCCCTCCTCTGCATCTATCTGACTCATCAATCTAAACATAGATTCACTAATCTGAACGTAAAACTGAATTATGAGGTTCAAATTCATCAGTATTTTGGGAGCTTGTGAACCAACACCACTATACACATTTGATCAGCTGAAAACATGCCTGTGTTGGCTGGAAGCTTATGGATAGTGATGCATGTGACCTGATATACAGGACGTTAAGCCGTTTTCCATTCTGGTCTTTGCACACTCTGCTGTATAAGCCTTCCTACATTTTGTTATCAACCTTCTAGCTAATTTTCTTTAAAATCACAAAATAAATCAAGAGGAAGTGAGCATGTGCACTTGATTCTTTGAGGACATGATTTGAGTTCTCCTGGTAATATATGAATTGAAGTTGTCCTCTGTGCACTGGGCTAAAATCCAGCAGCATCAGTGGTCAATGACATTTGATTCTGTTTATAGAGTAGAACAAAATGCAACTGATTGCATGCTTTATTTAAAGGAAGATTTTACTGAAGAAAAACATAACAATCCAACACATTCTTAAAGCCTTGACTAAACTTCTATTGTGGTTTGTGAAAATGTGATTCATGACGATGTATTAAATATTAAAAACAATATATGATTTAATCCAAACTTACAGGACAGCTTTGCTTAATCTACCACCTGTCACACCATTTCCTTTCTGGATAGCTTTTAGCATGCTGCATAAATAACACAGTAGTGCCCCCATCCCTCCAATATCTCACCCAGCCTGCTTTCGAAGTTGAACTCGCCAACACTGGATTCCCTATAGTTTGGGTCCCTCTCTCCCTCTTTCTTCTTCCCTTCACCTGGGCTACCTTGTAATTCCATCATGACTCTGTAAGTTCAAGTGTGGAAGTTGGAGGCATTTTTCGAGAGTCAGCATCTGGGTTTGACTTGACCTTGAACACTTTCTTGGTGGTGTGAAAGGGCAAGTTCTTGTCAAGGGCACGTTCCTTCCAAGAACAGCATCAGAGAAGGGAGAAGCTATCCCCCTTCCTCTCATCTCTTCAAGACTCTCACCTTCAGTAATGAACGGTGTGGCTACTGAATTCGGTTTCTTTTCGGATTTCCTTGTAGCGGATCCACCTGTCAAGTTCCCAGGTGGGTGGAAGACAGATGCACAGTTGGAGGGTTCTGTCCATCGGGCAATTTACTGACAATGTTCACTTGAAATTTTCCTCATATTAGGAAAATAGTAAAACATCAGAAGCCACCGAGTCTCCCTGGCCAAGGTTTTCTGGCCGAGAAGACATTCTTAGCCACTTGGATGACTTGGCAGAAGCTGCTGGGGGTTGCCGACTGGCCCCTTGATCAGGTCTTTGGTAGCATGCTGGGTGAGAGGGGGCATTTCCAGGCAGCCAGGAAAGGGCTGCCTCCTTCACCCCTGCACACTCAGTGCTCAGACGACCTGGCACCAGGTGTTGAATGGCTGAGGAGACCAAAAGAGACAGAGAAGGACAACCCCATCCTCTTGCAGGTGCGGGTGGGCGTGGGCACACAGACAGGGAGGAGGGGAGGAAGTGGTGAAACCAGACGCCCCCTCCCTGCTCTCTCACAGTGCTCAGCAGGTGTTCTCAGCCTGGGGACTGAAGAGATACCTATTTGGATCCACGACAGACCAGCTAAGTCAGAATCCTTAGGAGGGTGGGAGAAACAAAGACGGAAGGTAGAACCAGGCCCATCCAAGACCAAGGGACCCTGGGGACGATGAGGAGGCAGGGAGGGCGTCATGCATGAATGGGAACAGGTCGGACCTAGGCAGAGGGAGCCTCCGCCTTCTTGGGGCCTGTGACTGGGGCTTCACAGGAGAATCTCTGCCCCCCAGGCTCCAGGACAGGGAGAAGACGTGTGGTTCTGGCTGAGGTTTGTCCCCGGGCCCTTCCCTCACTAATGCATCCTCTCATGTGAAGTCCACATCATTTACTGAGCACTTACTGCATGCAGGCCCTGAGACACACCTTACAGATTTCGGGGAACAGTGCAGCCCTGTAGTCTTGCTGCCGACGAGTCTGCGGGAAACCAGAATCAAATGGGTAATGGCGCGTTTGATGAGTGTTCCCTGAGAGGGAACTATGATGGCGTAGTTACTGGCTCCAGGTAAACTTAGCCAGACCCCAAAGGGGGAGAAGGCACAGGGCCAGGAAGAGGGTCCTCAAGAGATGGACAGGGCGTGCGGGCAACGCTGAGTGAGAGCATGCTGTGCCTTGCAAGAATGGAAGAAGCCGGTCTGACCAGGGCCCTGCCCAGAGGGTGCGAGCGCTCCAGGGGAGGGTCCCAGCGGCGCTTTGGCCAACCTGAGGACTGTGGGACAGGCCAGGCGAGGCTCCCTCTGGTGCAGCAAGAAAAGGAGCAAAGGAGGGGTGCAGGTGGCCACAGGCACGACACAAAGGGGAGAAGGGCTGGGGGCAGGCCGAGGAGAGGTGAGGCTCAGCCCATCCCAGCAGCGAGCCCCTCCCTCAAGTCTGTGCACCCAGTGGTCCGCCTCCCAAACCCACTTAGCTTCAGGCCCCTCGTCCGTCTGCTCGTCCTACCCATCCACGCTGACTGTGTCTCTGCTGCTTGTTTCCTCCAAAAGCAGAAGGGACTCACCAGGCTCAGGACACTAAATACAGGATTGGAGGCAGATGAGTAACTGGCTCCCTTCCAGGAGCCTGAAAATGCCACTTGTTTTTGTTTTGGTTTGGTCTGGTTCCTGTTTTGTTCCCTTTAGGGAAACAGTGCTCTTCCAGGAACCCTCTCTTTTTCCAGCCAGGCAGAGCACAAGGATTATAGGCACAGCCTCTGGGGGCGACGGTCCGGCCCTGACTCAGCTTTGCCACTTACTAGTGCTGAGGTGGGGTGAGGGACGCAAGCCTCGGTTTCCCCATCCAGACAGTTTGGGGCTCACGGTGATTCCTAGTTCTGGAAGGTTTCAGGAGAGTCAGGAGATTGAACCTAAATGCAACTTAAAATAGCGCCTGACCTACAACCTGTGTCTGCAATTACTGTTTTCACGAGTGCAAGGAACCAGCTCCGAGGTTGGAACCAGCTCCAAGGTCCACTCATCACCAACCCCAAATATGGCGCCACATGGAAACCCATCATCCCCACCTGCTGCACTGGGCAAAGTAGAGCTGAGAAACCCCCGCCAGCCCCAGGAGATGCTGCCGTGGAAGAGATGATTCTTGGGGCATCTGGAGCGAGGTCGAGGTCCTGCCATCTGGCGCCCGTTCTGACGGAGGACACTGAAAAGGGGTCAGGGGCAAGTGCCGTAAAGCAAATCATAGTTAGACCTTTTAGTTTTCCCCTCCCCAGAGCTGTTTCTCCCCACAACCCGTTTCCTTCCTCTTTGGACTCATAAATCTGACCACAGACATAAGATATGCAAGGACGTGGGGTGCAGCGCTGGGGCTGGTCTTATCCACGTATCTGCACATATTTGGGGCCACCTGCAAACCAACTGTTCCAACAAGATGTTGCTATGGTTTTATCTCTCATCAGACTGTATTTCTGGCCCATATTCTCGAAAGGATTGTGAATCATGAGCTTTCTGTTGGAACAGGACAATCCTCCAGGTTGATACAAAGCAGGGAAACAGAATGAAGGAGTTCTAACAACCAAGTCAGAGAAGTCAAAGGAAGGAGGAAGTAGTAGATGCTAGGAGGACGTTTTTAGCTGTTGGGAAGCATCCCCTGCTACAGGGTACTCACGTCTGTACCCCTACATGAGGCCCAATTCAAGTTTCATTAACCTTCCACAAGCAACTCATAGGAAAAATAGTTTGATTCATCCTCGAACCCAGAGTATCTAGTCCTTACCACGTAACCTAGGAAACACTTTCCATGCATGGCTGGCCAGTAGCAGTTTCCAGTCTCTACCCGCCCCCCCCCGCCCTCGGTTGACTCAATAGGGCTGCAGCAGAATTGTCTAAGCACTGTCCCCGTGGCTGGAATGCTTGAGCCCTGCCCTGAGTGCTGAGCGAGGAACTCGTGGGAACGTGCTCTGCTGGCGTGGCGTCAACACAACCGAAGGGGACCTGATACCTTCAAGTGCTATTGGCGAGACCAGCGAAGTTGGTTACGTAGAAAGGAACAGAGCCGAGATCTGCAATAGCTTTCAGACCTCCGCCACTTCACAGATGCTACTGGTGATTTTTGGGGCCCAGGGACCGTGCTCGGCACCAGCTAGAGGGTGGGGGAGGAGGTGGTGTCCTCCTTCCCTCACACTGACCACTTAACTCCTGCTGGTCCTGCTGCACATGGGACTTTTTTTTTTTTTAAGAGAGAGAGAGAACGTGAGCCAGAGGGAGGGGTGGAGGGAGAGGGTGAGGGCGAGGATCCCAAGCAGACTCCCTGCAGAGCATGGAGCCCGACGCAGGGCTCGATCCCAGGACCGTGAGCCGAAACCAAGAGTCGGGTGCTCAACTGACTGAGCCACCCCGGCGCCACCTCACAAGGATTTTGAAATTTCACGTGCCCATGACCCCCCCAGGGCACTGTCCCACCCTGATCACCTCCTGGGGAAGCCTCCTGTCATGCAGTGGGTTTTCTCACTCTTTGGCGGCAGTGAAGCACGGTGGTCCGAAGAGAGCTCAAGACCCCATAGCCCGGGCTGCACTTCCGCTCTGCCACTCCCCCCCTGCGTGGCCACGGGAGAGCCCACTGACATCCTCGAGCCTCAGATTGCTGGCCTGTGAGGCAGAGAAAGGGAGCCTCTCACCTCGGTTGACGATGGATGCCGGTGACCCTGCACAACCTGCCGTGTGGAGAATGAGTGTGTGCAGGAAGAGGTCAGCGGGCCTCAGTGCCTGCTACCATCCAGGTACCCTCTGCTGGGTCCCCCGGGGGCACCACTGGCCATAGGCTTGGCATCTGGAGATGCAGAGAGGAACAAAGCAGATCCCAGGCTTAGGATTTCGGTAGCCCTTGAGGAACCCGCAGGTGATTATGATGTGGAGCTGAAAGGAAAGGATGTGGATCCCATCGTGGGACCAGGTGCAGACGGGGCCGAGTGACAGCCTCGAGCCTGGGACAGGAGTAAGACAGGCAGGGACGTGGAACGGGGTTCACGGGCCACAGGTCACTTGTGCGAAGGCACAGTCAGGATGAGGATCATAAACGTTGAGGGGTCTGGACTACCCATGCAGGGCTGGGGCCTAGGGTGCAGGTAGGGGTGTTCAGAGGGGAAGAGAGCAGCATTTAGAGAAATAGACAGGGAGCAGACCCTGAAGACGCTTGTAACGGGGGCCAAGGGGATCAGACTTTATCCCCAGGGCTTCCCCCATAGGAGGTGACTACACTGAACTGTTTTCCCCAAATATCCTACGTCGTAGCCCTAACCCCCAACGTGACTGGAGATGGGCCTTTAAAGAGGTTATTAAAGTTACATGAGGTCCCAAGGTAGGGCCCTAATCAGGGGACTGGAGTCCGTAAAAGAAGAGGAGACGCAGGGATGTGTGTGCAGAGGGACAACCACGTGAGGCCCAGCAAGAAGACATCTGTCTGCAAGTCAGGAGAGAGGCCTCAGGAGAAACCAGCCCCGCCAGCGTCTTGGCCTTGGACTTCTAGCCTCCAAGACGGTGGGAAATAAATGTGCTATTTAAGTCCCCCGTCTGCAGTAGTTTGGGATGGCAGCCCAAGCTGACTAGCTCATCAGGGGACGCTTGAAGGACTTTATGCACAGAAGGAACTTGAGATGCACACTAGAATTCTCCATCTGGTGACCTTAAGGAGAGGGGATTATGGGGGAAACCAAGGCAGGGGGCCATGTAGGAAGCAGGTGTGGTGATCCAGGTGAGAACATGGCAAAGTCAGGCCAGGCGCATAGGTTGGATGGACACCGTCTGGGAGATGGTGAGACAGGCTGCAGAGTGGACTGAGTCCCCACTGGACTCAGTCTGCTCACCTGTGAAATGGGGAGGAAGTGGGAGCTCAGCTGCAGGGAGCAGCTTGGAGCTCACGCGTCCACGTGTCCATCACACGTTTAAGGAGGGCCCACAGCAGACGTGGGGGGCATTACTGCATCAGAACGTGGGCTCAGCAAGTCAGCCGACCTCAGCCGCGTGTCTCTGGGGCACTGGACAAGAAGAAGTCAGGAGGCTCGCTGGTCTCAAGATGGCAGTGGACCACAGGACCAGCACCACCTTGGAGGAAGACTTCTAAGGATTGCTGGAGGGCATGGAAGGAGCCAGATATGGTTCCACACTCCCCTCTCCACAAAGTTTATTAAGGGATTTCAATCGAGGAGGGGATGAGTAAGCAGGGAAAATGGCTTTGTCTTTCTCGTCACTGTGAATTCTCATTTAGTACGTGGATTGTTACACGCTGTATGGAATTTCTGTCCATGTCATGTGTTCCGGGGAGAACTCCCTCAGCGGTGTGGGGGATGCTGCTGGGGCCCACCCGGACTGTCCGGTGGGCTGGTGTGCAAACCCTAGCTGTGGGGGCTATTGGCTGCTAGTAGCCCCAGATGCCTCCTTCTCTGGGGGCTCAGCCTGGGCTATGTGGCGGCTCTCACAAGGACCCCTGTGCCTCCCAATGGTGGCGCCCGACCGACCCAGACCTCGCGGTGGGGCCAGCGCTGTGCCACATTTCCAGCCCCGGGGCTCCTGAGGGACCCGGCTGACCGTCTCAGCTCAGACCCCATCCATGCTCGGCACTCTCGCCTGGCCCGCCGGCTTCCCCACACCTTCCTCCCCAGTCTGGAGAACAGGGTCAAAGCCAAGCGGGCCTGGCATCTGGGCCTGGTTCCAGCATCTCAGAGCTTGTGATCACCAGACTCTCTGCACATCTCCCGGCTCCCTGATTGTGAGAACAATCCCGAGGGCTAAGCAAGCGGGTGTCCGGCCTGCAAATACAGAGAGGTCACGTGAGCGTGGGCCGGTCATTAGCAGAGCTGCGGACCTAACCCCGGACTGCAGGCTCAGGGCCCAACCCCACCTGCCAGCTGGCTGGGAGTGTCACGGAGCAGCCGTGACACATGACTATCGGGGCGTCGGTATAAGGTTCCGAATCCATACTGACAAGCGCAGAGGCAGAAATGCAAACCATGACAACGCCTTCAAGAAACCTCCCGGGGTACAGAGGACAGGAAGGCGGGCTGCACACCTGCATCTGTGCCTGCCTCCCTACCTGAGGAGTCACCTCCACATGTCCTCCCAGAGGAGTGCTGAAAATCATAGAAACGATCAGCTTTGCAATGACAGAAATGTCTATGGCCCTTGCTTCTCTCCTGAGCTCCCTGGGGAAAAAAAATACCTTAAAGCAAAGAGATCCAAATTTGGGTAATTACCCAAGAAGCCAAAGGGTATCCTCTGGCACATCCACCTCCAAATTATAAAGGAGGCCAAGGAAGAGACAGTCAGGACTCCTCTGTCCCTTGTAGATGCTCCTCTCTGGCGCGTGGCAAGGCCTTGCTGTGTCTGTCAGGTCTGGTCCGAACCCAGTGCATTAACAACGGGACCCTAACAGGGCCACGGACTAACGTCTCATTCCTAGACTTGGCAGTTAGGTTATGAGTGAGCAAAACCAGCCACGAGGTCACCCCCCTTCGCCCCACCACCTGTCCCACCTGCAACAGCGTCCCCGCAGCCTGTGCTACCACGTTTTCACCAAGGGCCCCGTACGGTCATTCCAGTCACATTGTATTGTGGATCCAATCACACCTGTTGTGCAGATGATCTGCTGTGAGGTCACGTACCTACAAGGTCAATGAGCCTAAATTCTACCCTGGTCTCCAAACCTGCCCAGCTGCGTAATTTGGCAATTGCTAGAATCCCCCCATGATGACGGGGGGAATGTGGCCGTGGCCTGGCCCCAGGGAGGGGCAGCTCCTCACAAGGCGGCCGGCCTGGAGAAAGGCTGGCGACGCCCGTGGGCAGGCCAGGGAACAGTCCGTTTCCAGCTCTTCGGCAAAGGCTTTGCCAAGAGCGCTGAGCGTTCCGCCCTGCTGCGAATACCCCAGTCTGGGCTTTGAAACTGAGAGACCGACGGGGCATCCACCTGGTCCCGAGGCTAATCCACGCAGGGCCTTTGATCCAGCCTGCCCCTTGCAAGGACTTCATCCTGGCCACAGTCCACAAGGGAAGCTCCCAACAGCACGATCATGGAAGCAGGACGTTGAGAAACAGGGCCGCGCTTGTCAGCAGCTAATGGCAGAGAGAAGTGCTGGTGTAGACAAGGGCTCCACGCAGCCCTTGGCAATGAAGTGAGGTGTTGCCATGGGGAGCTCTCCGTGCAGGGTCTGAGGTATGGATGATCGATAGATACAGGTGGATAGTCTAAAAAGAGGCCTAGACTAACATGCATTTCTAGAAGGAATTGCAAAGACAGAGGAAAGCTCTCGATGAGCTTTATTCAGGGAAGAGGGTTTGGGCATGGTGGGGGTGGGGCGGGGCAGCCCCGGGGACTCGTTCTTTCTGCATGCTTGTGTTTCCTAGCGGTGTCTGCCCTCGTGACACATGGGGCAGCAGGAGTGGGGACAGCTGATCGCGTGTCTTCTCTGTCACCATGAAACAACCGAGCAATAGCCTAATGAGTTTACTCCCATCATTTTGACTGTGCCCCATGTTCACCCTCATATGCAGCAAGCAGCCCTCCTCGGCCGGGGGTGCAGGACCGGCGGCCTCAGTCCCACACCAGCCACTCTCACTTCGGCAGATCCTGTGCTCCAGTCTCTTCCTTGGATCCTTCCCTGGGATGCTCTCTGCCCCGCTGGCTTCTGTCAGCCCCAAGATACCTGGCAAGAGGTCATGCCTCCTTCTCGGGCTATTGCACCTGCTCAGAGCAGGAGGGGGAGCTCAGGAGGAAACAAACATAGGACCACCCCCACCCTGACTTTGATGGTAAATTCTATCAGAGACTGTCTAGAAGGGTCACTTGGTGGGTTGACCCCCTGGCCCGGCCGGTGCTCCCCATCCCGACCCACAGCACATCCGCTGTGGGGACGTGAGAGCCAGCGGCTGGGTTTTAAAGCCAAGACACTCGCCTTGTCGCTTCGTGAAGCTCTCATCTCCAAACGATTCCCATTTCAACCGTGTCCAGCCATTCAATATAAATTGTACATTTACCTTGATGGTCGAGATAATTTTTTTCAAATGATCTCAGAGCTGATTGCAGAATGGAGGCCCCTGCAAAAGGGAAATGAGGGAAAAAACCTTTAATGGAAAAGATGGGTCCAGAGATGAGCAAAGGAAGGTGTATCGCAGGAAGAGAAGGCTCACTGACGCCCCATGTCCCACGTCCAGCGTGCCTTCCATGGGGCTTGTCTGCACCCGCGTTCTCTGGGGACCCACAGATACGCACGGCACCTGCCGCACCTCCCATGAGCCCCAGGGAGCTCTGGAGACACATCAGTTCCACTCTTGCATAAATGATCCTCTCAGAGGGTCCCATTCGCTCCTCTCTGAAACGGGGGTGCTGCCGCCCACTTGGGAGAAGAGAGGCAAATGAGGGAAGCACAAGAAAGATGTCAGCTGGTGTTATCCTCTGTTTGTGGATAAATTCAATGTTCCCCAAACCTGCCAAGGATTCCCAGAAATGCCAAAAAAAAAAAAAAAAATGCAGGCTCTAGACCCCAGCCCAGACCCACTGAATCAGACTCTCCAGAGATGGGCCCATGGTATGTGCATTTCACCTGCATCCCAGATGAGCCTCAAAATAAGGCAAGTCTGGGGGATGCTGGCCCAGCTCTTCATAGCTCAAAACTGCTGGGAGGAAGGGTTCCGTACCAAGAAACCGCCCGTGATCAGGGTGGTCCACATCTACCCAACTGGTGTCCCCCTCACTCACCTCAATGGGACAGAGGAAGGGAAGTCGTCAGAGTGAAGGAAAATGAGGACTGCTTTTGGAATAGAAATGAGTTGCTCAAAACCTTCTCTTTCTTTCCCAATTAAGCAACCCTACATGGAGGCTGCTGGATCACCAGGCACTAGAATGAGAAGGAGCAGGAACAGGCTGCCCGGCAAATTGCTGCCTTCACCTTGGAGATTGTACATTCCCTCCAGCTCTAGCTGGCTTAACTGCAAAAATCATTAAATTCAAAATCACTGTATATACATATACTGCACCTGCCGATAGCCGCAGACAAATCTAATCAAATGCACTGCACATTTCATGCAATTTCACACAATTATGAATCTCACAAGGATGCAAATAAAGAGAAAGCCAGGAGCCTAGGGGGTGAGTTATGGGGGAGGGCATCAGAGGGCTGGGAGGTCTCTGGTTCTTGCTAAGCTCCTTCAAACCACAGGAAACATGCCAAAGGCCCCCAGCCATCACCTCCACTGAGCGAATGTATGCAACAGGAGAAATCACTGAGGTGCATTTAGAAGCAAGCGATCCAGCATCAAGAGGTATCTTGGAGATGAGAGCAAGACCCTGACTGATTCTCGGAGCCCCTGCAAAGTGCTCCCCACCCCCCGCTCCAACCTCTGCCCACCCCACTACAGGCATTTACTGAGCACCTAAGGTGTTCCTGAGGGCAGAGCTGCTGAATGCCTCTCATTGTGATATGCTCACTGCTAAGGAAACCAGGGGCAGCGGGCTATTTCTGCAAAGGGCCCGTATTTTAGGCTTTGCTGGCCAGATGTCTCTGCGGGAAGTACTCACCCCTGCTGCTGTAGCCGTAGATAATACACGCACCAGTGGGCAAGGCTGTGTTTCAGTAAAACTTCGTTTACAAAAACAGGCGTTGGGTATATTGGGTCTGAGGAACATCACTGGCCAACCCCTGGTCTAAGGGAGCATTGGGAGAGTGTTTTAGAAACACTTGACCACGGGGAGCCTGGGTGGCTCAGTTGGTTAAGTGACTGCCTTCGGCTCAGGTCATGATCCTGGAGTTCCGGGATCGAGTCCCGCATCGGGCTCCCTGCTGGGCGGGGAGTCTGCTTCTCCCTCTGACCCTCCCCCCTCTCATGCTCTCCCTCAAATAAATAAATAAAATCTTTAAAAAAAAAAAAAAGAAACACTTGACCACATTCAATGGGGGGATCGGGAGTCAAACTGAAAAAAACACAACGTCCCAAAAGTAATGACAGTGGATCAGTGGGCTAGTTAAGGGAGTCACTTCTCAGGCCAGTGTCTGGGACAAAGTCTACCTTGTGGGGATGGCCAGCCAGCTCTGAAACAATCGCCGCACGTATGCAGAGGACCCCGCAGGGTGGGGATGCGTCAGTTAGCGGGAGAGTCCCGTGGAAGTGTGTGCTAGTGTTCCCCTGGACGGGGAGTGTCAGGAGCTCCAGAAAGATCCCTGGCATCGGCGCACTGCAGTTCTGGTAGCTGGGAGCTTCCTGTATGTCTTTTGTTTTTATTTTCTGGAACATAAAGTGATTATTCCACCACAGGACTATCTTTGTGAGCCAGCGTCACCGAACCCATGAGGTCTGTCTCTTCCTTATGCCACTGTGGATCTCAGCAAGCAAAGTCTTCATGGGGACATCAGAACATGTGCACTGAGGCTGGGAGCCGAGAGGGCTCACAGCAGCAATCGAGTCAGAAGGCAAATATTGCTGTGAGCGCAGGGTGAGTGCCCTGAGGGATTGCACAACCCACAGGGCAGGGGAATGAGGTTCCAGCCATTTACCAGCGGAGCTTAGAGCAAGCGTTTAGCTTCATTTCTGCCCTGGAGGGATAAAAGCCCAGCCACGGATGCATCCACGCCATCCCGCACAGGGGCACTCCTGGGAGACCTGGTCATTGTCTAGACTGTGGACTTAGTCTTGACAAATAGATTTTGTTCCCATGACCAGCTGAAAGAAGCACCATTTCTGTTGCAATCTAATCAATGCACATATGGATCGCTTGTTCAATAAAAGAAACCAAGTAGGAGATATTTAAGGAACTAAGAAGTGGCTATAAAGCAAAAATGATTTCACTGCAACCCACTAGTATGTAGTTCTTGAGGTGGGCGACTAAGGAAAAATCCTACAGTAAATATGTCGATGAATGGGAGTTCCATGTTGAGCCTCTTCACTGGAGAAGCTTAAGGATTTCTCTTCTGTTCTTACTCAGCATCACACAATTCTTAGTTTGAGCTGATTTATATGATGAAGTGTTAGACGCTTCTTGTTGGGGTGATGTCTCCTTACTAGTAGAAATCTGATGGGTTAGTATTTCATTCAGCAGGTGGGTTTGCCTGCTGACTTCACTGACCACGCCCAGTCTGTGGCCGAAATGGGTGGAGGCCTAGAGAGTATAGGTCCTGGTCAAACCAAGACCAGTTTCCTGCTTCACAAGGTGGGGATCGCCATCATTTGGCCTTTGTGGCTTCAGTCTCCCCCCCCACCCCACAATCATATGCTGCTTTTGGTGTGAGCTTTCTGCTCTGGCTGGCCTGGTTTCCCCACCCCATCGCCCCACCACTCCATCGCCCAGTTCCCAGCCCCCATCAGCCCATCCCCTATTGCCCCACCCCCCCCACACCCCCCCCCCCGTCTCCCCACTGCCCCATCACCCATCATGCCTTACTCACACCTGCCCTTCTCAGGTGGGAGTCTCTCTTACCATCTTCTCTGCCAGTCTCCCTTCCATACCCTATGCAAGTCCCGCCTCTCCCAAGTGGACCTCCTAACTGCATAGAACTCTGCCTCCTCCTTATTGGTGCCCATTTTCAACAAATTATGTCTTTAATTCCCTCAATGAATACATTGGTGTTGGCTTTTCAAACCAAATACAGGACCCACTGGGCAGGGATGGGATTTTATAGGATTCAAAAAGTACTTATTAAGAAACCAACAGGAGCTGTTCGTTATCTGGTCGTGTAAATAATATGAAATCGATTGGTATAATTAAAGCTCCATCATCCATCCTGGGCACCAACGGCAATGATCGGACACAGATTGCTTACTCTAAACATAACGTGGAGGATGGAGTTGAAAGGGACCGCCATCAGGGTCTTTGGGTGGGGAGGTGCTTGCATACCTTTGCTATTATCCTAAAATAAACTGGGTGTAGACCTTGCTCTGGAATTTTGGAAAAGTGCTATTTACAGCAATGGAAGGCCCCATTTCCGCTCGTGCTCCCAACTGTTGTTATCCGGCTGGTGGCATTCCTCCTGTACCCTCTCTTTCTCTCCACTTCAGTACAGAAGACAAATAGAAGCAGCAACATAAAAGTGTAAATGGACACTTCACCCACAAAGATGCACAAATGGGAAACAAGCACATGAAAGGAGCTCGACGTCTGTCATCACCAGAAACTGCAAATGAAAACCACGGGGAGATCCTACTGCCTCCTGTGAGAATGGTCAACCTAAAAGCTAACCAGCCGACAGTACTAAGTGCTAGCAAGAGTGCGGCGCATGGGGACCCGCACTCACTACCAGCAGAGCAGACAGTGCCACAAGTACTCAGGACGACCGGCGGGAGGTTGCTCTAAATTTAAACGAACCTAACAACCGGCAGTCCCAGCCCCAGGAACTTCATTCTTTGTCACACAACAACTGTATTCAAATATCGATGGCAGCTTTATTTTTAAAAATCACCAAAAAAACCCCCACAAAAACTGGGGCACCTGCGTGGCTCAGTCAGTTAAGCGTCTGCCTTCAGCTCAGGTCATGATCTCGGGGTCCTGGGATTGAGCCCCGCATCGGGCTCCCTCCTCAGCGGGAAGCCTGCTTCTCCCTCTGCCTCTGCTCGTGTGCTCTCCCCCTGTCTCTCTCTCTCTCAAATAAATAAATAAAATCTTAAAAAAAAACACAAAAAAACAAATGTCCTTTAACTGGAGAATGGATAGACAAACTGATGGAAAACAGATCAGCAATAAAAGGAAGGAACTTTTGATACACTCATCAACATGGATGAATCGCAAATATGTCATGCTCCTTGAAAGAAACCAGAATATTGGATGATTCAACTTATAGGACATTCCAAAAAGGCAAAACTGTAAGGACAGAAAATAGATCAGTGGTTGCCAAGAGCTGGGGGTGGGGATGTTCTATCACTTGATTGTGGTCATGGTTATGTGACTGTACGCATTTGCCAAAACTCACAGAACTGAGTACTAAAAAGGTAAAATGTTACCGTATCTAAATTATATCTTTAAAAAAAAAAAATTTAAGCCAGCAGTTCTGCTCTCAGTTGGGTTTGGAATCCCTCCCTCCTAGGCATCCCTGACCAGCTCCAAGCAGGTTCGAGCTGCCCCTGGGGAAGTTCAGATCCCTCAGACCCAGCTTGGAGTCCACAAGCTGGACCCTCACCCGGCTCCTCCTTGCTTCCCATTGCCGGGCATCTCTGGGATGCTCACAGCAGGTGGATGGCGCAGAACCTCTGAAAACCTGCTCACAAGCACTGTGACTTCAGGCAGCAAAACCATTTCCTGACTACATCTAACAGCCAACTCCCCAGCCGGGGCTGGGGCTCTGCAGGGCGAGATCCCAGCCTGAAAGGAAGGACGTGCATGAGCTTGTCCCACTTCTTGTCCAGGATGACTCTCCATTGGAGGGAGGGATGGCATTTCCCAAATATCACCCCGATACTGCACGTTCCCTGGAAGTCAGAGCTCAGATGTCTTCCTCCGCAATAGCACTGCCTTCAAATAAAAATGAATCCTAAGCACAGAACACAAAACCAAATGAATATGGTACCTCAGAATTTGTTGGGGTTTTTTTCTTTTCTTTTTCTTGTCTCTCTAGCACAGGGCTGCTTTGTCTTTAAAGCCATCAGCTGGTCTCGCTGAGTGTCTGTTTTCCGGGCAGCACACAGAAATATTCCTACCTGGAAAGGGGGTGGTATCTATGGTAACTGTGGGCAAAGGCCCTAGCACCTCGTACTCTGTCGGCCAGACGAGGAGCTGTGGCTTGTGGTTTGTTCCTAAGAGCTGGCGAATCGGAGAGCTTGCAACGGACTCTGGGGGGGGGTGTGGGGGTGGGGGTGGGGGTGGTCCTTGAAACACTCTGTGCTGGGACCTCACCCATTCCTGGAGGGAAGAGAGTAGAGTGGAGGTGATCTGGTGACCCCAGGCCTCAGAGGCATGGATCTGACTCCAGACTCCCTCGTCTGTAGCTGTGGAATGCTGGGCGAACACTTAACTCCTTTAAATTTGTCTTAGTAAAGTGTGGATTTTAGCCCTTACCCCTTAACTGTGTCAGAATGATTCCACATGATGTGAGTATAGCGCTCAATACCCTGCCAGCCCCATGGTGAGGACTCAGTCAAGGAATAGTTATCATGGTAACACATCAATGCCCACTGGGGTCATCTGATTCGCTGTTCCACCCCCCACCCCAGGTGAGGTGGGTTGCACATTTCTCCTGCCTTCCCCAACATACAGAGCACCTTGGATACCCAGATGAGTGGGGGAAGGGACCCTGGAAAAGGCACTTTAGGAAGGTGGCAAATAGACAAAGTAGACAAAGAAGCCTGGTGGGTATGCATATATGGATGGATGGATAGATGGATGGGTGGGTGGTGGATGGATGGATGGTGGATAGATGGATGAAGGATAGATGGATGGAGGATGGATAGATGGATAATGGATGGATGGATGGATGGAGGATGGATGGATGGATGGATAGATAATGGATGGATGGATGGATGGATGGATGGATGGATGGATGGATGGAATGGATAGGTGGTGGATGCATGACTGAGTGATGATTGAGTGGGAAGGTGAATGGATTAATAGATGAATGTGTGCATAGGTTGATGGATAGGCTGATGTTTGCTCTGATAGCTTAGTCAGAAGGAAGCAGATGCTGCTCACCTAAAGCTTTTATCTTCCTGTGAAAATATCCTCAAAGTTGTTGTGCCGTCAGTCATCACAACAAATGCAAATTCATTTTATTTCCTGTAGAGGACTTCATCTTTAAGGGGAAAAAAGACCATCCTGGCTTCACTCACAAAGATGCTCCAACAGGCTGCCCAGGAGCTTTGCACAGCTTCGGTTCCATCAGGCACTTGGAGCTGAGCAGTGGAAGCAGCCCCCTGAGCAATGCGGTTATTTCTAATGCCTGTTCTCCCTGCCTGTGCTCACTGAGCTTTCATCTTTGTAATTACACTGGGACACAT
Source organism: Neomonachus schauinslandi (assembly GCF_002201575.2). NCBI lineage: Eukaryota > Metazoa > Chordata > Mammalia > Carnivora > Phocidae > Neomonachus > Neomonachus schauinslandi. The sequence goes on from NC_058412.1 coordinate 135,801,085, forward strand.
TTCTCATGCCAGGCACCGGGAGAAACCAGGAGCGAGCAAGCGGCTGGTTAAGCAAGAAGGAGAAAAGCAAAGATTGACCTAGTTTGGATAAAATGGGATCTTACCTGAACCTTTCCCAGACGGAAATCTCACTAAGCCTGAGCTCGCTAGGGCTCAGCGTAGACATATTGTTTTCCTTCATTCTTTTTTTTTTATTACAATGATTTTTATGAGTTTTGTTCTTTTTTGAATTGAGTTGAATTACAGAGGATGAAAATAACTGTGAAAATCTTAATGTTCAGCATGAACAAAGCCTGAGGCATTCTCGGAGCCTCTCCCCATAGCTGCGGCCTTGCAGAGCAACGAGCGGACATCTCTGCAGGGATTCAGTGAGTGTGTGCGAGCGGCTGGGGCCGTGGCCTGGGCGGCGGCCAGAAGGGCAAGAGGAGGCTGACCAGGTCCTGTCGCCTCGTGACCGCAGCCGTGGTGCCGGCCCCTGGCGCAGGGTCCCCAGCTGGAAGGGAGCCGCTGGGGTAGGAGAAGCTCAAAACACGGGCAGGAAATATTGAAAGGATGCGTAAAAAGACTCATCTGACAGGAACAGCTGTTCATCTACTTGAAGAGCAGTAAGGTGAGAGAGGACAGTGCTGTGGGACGGCAGGGCACAGAACTCAGACTAATGGAGAAAATTATCATAGAGGGACGGATGCAAGGCCCAAACTAAAATCCAAAGTTACCACAGCCTGCATAGACATGCCCTTTTCCTTACTCGGGTTGGATCCAGTTTAAGTATCGTTGACTCAGGGAAGTCTTCCCTGAGCACCCTGGCTGAGGGTGCTCAGAATCACTCTTTGATGTAATAGTCACCAGATTTTATTTATTTTTGGTGCTTGTCACTCTCTAAAAGTAACTTTTGCGTTTGTCTGAGGACAGGGGCTATTACCTCTCATCTTTGTCACCTGTGCCCAGGTCATAGGAGAGCGCCAATGCACAGAGGGGCTCAGCCATTACATTTTAAGGACTGCATGAGCTGGAAAGGGACAGGACGCTCTATGGGGTCAGAGAATTCCCTCCCACGATCTAGAAATCGAAGGGCCCTCGAAAGGCACACATCTCTCCCACAAAGGAGACCGCCGACTCTCCACCATACTTCCAAGCTCGAGCCCATTCTCCAGCCGGCAGGGATTCGGAGGCCCAGTGCTGTTCATTTCAATCATGGCTTTTGTTTTTGAAAATCCTGAGATTTCTGGCAATTTTGTTATTATTTGATGCATCAAACAATAATCAATATCTCTCTTTAGGGCAGTTTTAGCCATGACTATATATTAACCTATTTTCTCTAAACACGCATTTTCTCTGGACTGAAAATCCATAGTGTTTCTAAATTCAGGCCTCCTGGGTTCCATGTTTACAACCCTACAAAGTCTAATTAACCATGAGTTGATAAAGTGATAATTATCTGGCCATCTCGGGAGGCCCAATAAGCACTTCTCCCAGCGGTTTGGCCCATGCCCTGCTGGGCTCAAGGTCACCAAATGGACAAGGCCTGTCCTCAATTTTAGTCCAGTGTTGGAAGGAGGGGGGGAAAAAGCATATTTAACTGATAAGTACTTAAATTATTATTTTTATATTAAGACAAATACAGACTCATAGAGTAAATTCACTAGATATCTGAAGATATATCTTCCCTATTCAAGGAATTCCACAATGGTCACTTTCAGGCCATCTGTAACTTTCCACAAATCCACAGAAGTAGGCATGACCCTATGACATGACTCTTGCCAGGGAGCTTTGCCCAAAGATCCATAAAAAGGATGCCACTTCTTGAATCAAACGTCAAGGCCGTATCCCATGTGGAATGCAGAATCATGCCCACAAGAGCAATAACCGTCTTTCCACCATGAAGATGAAAATCACATACCAGAAAAGAGAAGAAGGAAGACAGAAGGGCCCTTGGTCCTGTATGTCATCGGCCTCACACCACCAGCCCAAGACCGTCCAGCCTCGGCCTTCTACGACATGAGCAAAACAACCCTTTACTTGATTAAGACATTATAACAGAACTTCCCATTACCAAGAATTGAATGCAATCCTAAATGCAAGCTCCCGATTTGGCCTCCAGAACAGAAGGCATGGCAACGAGCATTCATCTTTACCCTATAAACCAGCATCAGCATCCAATTCTTCCAGGAACCTTCTGGGCTCAGGGCAGCTGGGGGGTCACCCCACACGACCGAGGTCAGAGCAGATTTGGATTTGAGGAGAAAATGTTCAGTTTTACCTGAGCTCTGTGCTCCCCGAAAACAGTAGCAGTAAAAGAAAGCCCCAGCTTTTGTGTTCCGGGAGACAGCTCACGGCAATACAACTTCGTTAGGGCTCGTGGGTGCCCCCCTCCACGCCTATGACCCGGTCAGACACGCACCTTCCAAATTCCCATTCTCGGCCTCATAAAAGACCAGACAGACTGGTCTATGACAGCAACCTCATCCCACACTGCAGTAGTCTTTCCAAATAAAATCTCTCCTAACCTAAGTCCAGATTTGTTTTTCTTTAGCAGAGGAAATAAACACACAGGGAGAAAGCGTGGCTCTTGGCCCCTCTGAGCTGTAAGCGTGCTCAGAAGTGATCAGAGTTAGAGGTCCAGTCTCTTTATTTGGTGGTGAGTAAATCCAGTCGGGAGATGAAGAGATTTCCCCAAGTCTACAGAGTCATAAGGGCTGGGGTCCAGGCCCGATCTGACCCCCCTTCTGTGACGTTGCAGAGCCTCCCCACCTGTGAGGGCGATCACGGGGGGTCCTGTGCGCACCTGCTGATGCAGACACACCCCACGCACTCGCAGCATCACGCGTTATACACACGTGCGTGAGAACGCGCACACACACGTATCTGCCTCTCCTGGTCAATCTGAGGAAGAGTGAGTTTTGCTTTCTTTACACCCTACCAGAGCTGGGCTGACAGATCAAAGTGGACATTAATCGGGAGGCTGCCGCCACGAATGCACTCCGCCGTGCACCAAGCCGCCGGGCCCTGCATAGCCCTGATGTTCTTGTGCCTCCCCTTCCCAGTGAGTGCTGCTCCCTCCCCACGGCCGCCGCTGTCTGAGGCCACCCCGGTCCCCACCACGCACCCCAGCACTGACCGGCACGCCCGAGCGGTGGGCAGTGGCCACCGAGAGGTCAGTGGAAGGGCCGCTATCCTTGTAGGAAGGGGGAAGGGGGGTTACTTTGAGGCTTTTTTAGTGTTCCTAGTGAAACTCTTCTCCTACTGCAATTCAAGTTAATAAACAGAAGACTCGCTTTGGGCCAGCCCCTGTGCCAGACCTCTGAGCTGTGGCTCTGCCTTCCAGAACCTCACAGAAATAATAGCAACCGTATCAGTGTAAGTGTGTAATATGTGTGCATGCACACACAATAAACGTGTATGAGCATGTACCTAAACACACAGATATATGTAACACACGTGGAGATGTTTATATGTGTACGCATATATGGTTACACATATATATTTACACACACATTATTTACATAGAGAGAAATGCATAGGATATTTACAGACTTTATGGCACTGAAAGCGTGGAACAGGACTTCGTGGTCAGTCCACCACCATCCCCGTTTTACAAATGAGGAGACCGAGGCATAGAGAGGCCAAGGAAAGTAACTTGAACAGCAACCAGAACACATAACTGAGATGTCTCAAAACTGAACCATCGTTGTCTTATTCCAGAGCCAGAAATACTAATCACCTCCCTGCATTGAAGACAGGCACATAAATTAACAATTCCAATAGAAGATGGACATCTTGTTATGAAGATGTGCATAGACCCTAAGTCCATCCTGAACAGTTTACTTTGAAATCGAATGGCTCCCAAATGTGGGCTTGTCTGAGTCATCGCAGTTGGAACAGTGTGAAGGTTGCAATCCCAGGTGTGAAATGGACAGGAGATACACTAGTGTTTGGTCTATTTTACACTTTGGAAATCTGATAGTATCTCTTATAAACAGTTAAACTGGAGGTGACTTTGTACAAAGGGTCATGTGCTGGGAAGCCTCCACGGCTGTTTCTCGATTTTAAAGAGCTCTTACTAGAAGGAGACAAGTAGTAGCCAAGTTGGCCCAAATCAAAGGCCAGAGAGAGGAGAAAACAGCTTTATGAGACAGAAAACCCAAGTTCTCACATTGCTTCCCCATTCAGTTTGTTGTGAGATGTTACTTTGTGGGAAATATATGAAAAAAATGTAGTCTCACATAGATATTCACTTGGAAAAGGGAGCTGTATTTTAATGGTCTTTTCAGAAAATGTGGGCCTTCTTTTTTGATACTCACCAAAAGCCAACAAGTAGTATCTTCTTGCAGGTTAGACCCAGTGCACATCTGAAGGAACATCAGCGAGCTTCTCATACTCTAAGAAGATCCACCTGTCTACCTTGAACTTTAGGTGAATCTCCTACCCATGCGTGATTTGATAACATCTCATTGTTCATTTGGGAAACAATGGTTCCAAATGTTATGCAGAGTTCTCATTATAAACCATTTTTAAAAATCGCGTTTGTGAATATCATCAGCTTTCATCAGAAGTTAAGTTCCTGGGAGGCTGCCAAGCTCAGGAATGTCGATACAAGTTTTCCAAAATTCTAATTTGAACTTGGAAGCTCAAATTTTATCACTGGCAACAAATACCATCAGCGATTTTCCTTGAAGTGACAGGCTCACTAGTTCATGTATTTAAATAAACTTTTTTTTTATTTTAAGGGAGTTAATAGATTTACAGAAAAATTGTCAAGAGAGTGCAGAGTCCCCATATACACTGCACCCAGTTTCCCTGTTAACATGTTACGTTAGCATGGTCCATTTGTTGCCATTGATGGACAAGTATTGACACATTATTATTAACCGAAGTCCCCATACTTTATTGAATGTCCTTATTTTTTACTTAATGCCCTTTCTCTGTCCCAGGATACCACATTGCATTTAGTTGTCTTGTCTCCTTAAGCTTATCAGAAATAAGAAACTCCCAGCTGTTGTCCAGAGTGGCAGTGCCCCTCCTCATTTCACAGGCATGAGTCCCTGTGGGCCACACTCTGGCCAGCAGTTGGTATTTACTGTCTGCTGGTTTCTCAAGACTTTCCTTGTTTTTGGGCGCCTGGGTGGCTCAGTTGGTTAAACGACTGCCTTCGGCTCAGGTCATGATCCTGGAGTCCCTGGATCGAGTCCCGCGTCGGGCTCCCTGCTCGGCAGGGAGTCTGCTTCTCCCTCTGACCCTCCCCCCTCTCATGTGCTCTCTCTCATTCTCTCTCTCTCAAATAAATAAATAAAATCTTTAAAAAAAAAAAGAAAGACTTTCCTTGTTTTTGATGACCTTGACAGTGTCGAGGAACGCCGGTCAGGTGTTTTGTAGTATGTCCTTCCACAGGGATTTGTCTGCTATTTATTTCTCGTGATTAGACTGGGATTATGGGTTTTTGGAAGGAAAACCACAGAGGTAAATTAGCATCTCCATCACATCACATCCTGGGTACGTGAGAGCACCTGTGGATGCTGACTTTGATCACCTGATGAAGGAGCTTTTGTCCGCTTCCTCCACTGTAGAGTCAGCTGCTTTCTGCCCCCTGCCATACTGTGCCCTTGGGAAGGAACTGCCTCCCCACAGTCCACACTTAGTGGGGCGTACGTTCTGCCTCCTTGAGGCTGAAGGATCTGCCTTCGCTGCTTGTTCGCTGCTTGGAATTCTTTTGCACGGGAGATTTGACTTCGTTCATCTTGGGGAAGATCTCTGCAAAATACCCAGGTCTGAATAACTTAACCCAGTTTATCCGTCAGGCACCCTTTCAGGTAAACTGCTGTTTGGAAACGGACGATAATTCAGCCCCGCAGCTCATACAACCCCACTGAGCTTCTCCATAAGACGACCCTCATATCTTGGTAGGGAGAAGTTTCCCACGTCAGGACACAAAATATTTGTTAAAGAACCCTCAAAGGTCAAGATTTAATAAAATTAAAAGGTTTAACCACCTCAGCAAGGAAATTCTTAAGTGCACTTGGTAAGCTTTAGTTTCACCGAAGTGCGTGAGTGTGAAGAATACGGTAGCCGCCAGCACCGCTCGGCCCCCCTGCCCTGACCCGCGCGAAAGTCCCGCGGTGTTAGCACGATTGCCGCTGACCATCAGGACAAAGGGCAGCCCCGTGAAAAAGACCGCTCGTGTATTAACAGGATCATGAGAAGAGTAAGAGACCCACAGGGTGCACGGGGAGAACCTTTGCTGCAAGATGAACAGGTAGCTCCCTCCTGACCAGGTTAATCCAGCAGCCGGCCTGGTGCTCCCGGACTCCTGCTGACCTTCACCGCCCGGCTCGGGCCCAGCTGCTCCCCACATCTGATGCCTTCCTGTCCTGGGCCCTGGGTCCACAGGGGACGAGCCAGTTCCCCCAACCAGTTCCCAAGTCAGGACATCCCACTGTCCTCTTCCAGTTGCTTTTGTATTCATTGCTTCCATATTTTGAGAATTTGCCTCGTTACTTACTAATCCATGAAACATTTATTAAGCACCCCAGTGAGCCAGCCCCTGGGCTCCTTACCTGGAGAGCCCCCTTCTTTAGCACAGAGAAGAGGCATCCAGACTTCCCAGGCAAGCAAAAAGAAAAAAAAATTAACCCTTTCCCCCGAGTCTCCGAACAATTTTATTTGAAGCCAGGGTTTATTAGCAAACATAGCCTAGTCATTAATCACATTGTTTCTAATTAAGGAATTTTCCAGGGTCAAGTTTCCAACTGAAGTTTCTAGGCAGTTTGCCCAAGTAAGTACTTCATTAAGAACCAAGGCAAAAATCAAAAGAATGCAGGGAGCTCGACAGGGAGAAGGACTTGCCTAGGGAAGCTGGACTAGCTGAGCTTTTCTTATTCCCTCTTTCACCCTTGATTGGCTCTTTTGTGCTCCCAGACTCTGTCGCTGTGGATTAAGGGGGCCCGCTGGGCTCCTGGCTAGAGACGTAAGGTGTGGTTGTGTGATTCTACCCTTTAGGATATATTCAGGTGCAGGAAACAGAATCGCCAACTAAGAGGTCACCACGCACAAAAGACATGCAGTCATCTCCTAGAACAAGGAGTTTGGAAGGAGTCCCAGGTGTGGTGCAGTGGTCCACTAAGGACCCAGCCTCTTCCTCTCCTCTTTCTCTGCTGTCTGTGGCAGGTTGGCAGCCGGTCCTGGGTTGGCTGCTCTGTGCTTTCACAGCTTCGAGTGATCCATCCACCCACAGCTGTGTTTAGACAGGAAGAAGGAGGGAGCAGCAATCTACTCTCTCTCAGCCAGGGAGCAGACCCCTTTCAAGCTTCTCTGGGGTCTCTCCCCTCATCGTACACCGTTGGCTGCAAGCCATTCCATGCCCTCCACCGAACCAACCTGTGACAAAGGAAAATGATGATCTCAAGATGGGGATGCTTGGCTAATCAAGGGCCTGCCTTCCTAGACTGTCGCTGCTGAAACAAGAGTGGGGTTCTCTGTTTGGGAAGGGGCATGATGATGACCATGGGAAGGCAACCAGCCATGTAAGGCTCCAATAGTCAAGGGGACTGCTTCTCTGGCTGCGTCAGGCTCCCAGGGAGCTAGCTGTCCCAAGCTGTGCCCTGGGGGTCAACAGTCATCGTGGTCCCTGCCGATGAGGGACTGCTCGCCACTCTATCCAACAGATGAGGGCGTTCCAGAGAAGCAGATGGACTTTCCTCCATCATAAACCAAGGTTCCAAACCCGGTCCTAACAGAACCAACATCCACACTCTTAGACCTTCCTTTTCCACTGACAAGGTCATGGAGAAAAACCACAGAATGAGGTCGGTAGGCTGGCGGTCCCTTAAATGGATCTGTCCCATCCCTGAAATTTGAGGACTTTAATCACCCTCCATGACACAAAAATACAATGCATTTATTCACTGTTCTTACCACATCACTCAACTGGGTGTGTGGTCACAGATGGTGCCAAGCACCAGCTCATGGGCTTGAAGACCAAGAGCAGCATTCAGATGGGAAACGGCACCATCAGGGAAGGTGACAGAAACGATGCTCCTCTCAGGCCGGGTGTCAGCTCCCCGGGAGAGGTCTCCTTAGGTCAGCTAATTAGGAAGGTTCTAGGTCACTTCCAACAGCCTCCAACCCACTTTGAAAGGCCAAGAACACGGAGACCAAATGTGAGTGAATGTCCTGATCTGCAAAATTTTGCTCGGAGAGCTGCCCGCTGAAGAAGCCGCCCGGAACCCTGGGGCCATAGACGTGCACCTTCGCAAACAGAGCGTACCCCCCGGGAGGGGCTGCTGCCAGGAGACCACCCTTTAGTTGCTGGCTCTGCTAGGGGAGAAGTAAAGACCTCTGAGCTTTATAGACAATCGCTGCCTGAGAAGGGCAGAAAAAAAGAAGGTGAAATCAGATGCATTAGATCCTGTGGCTTCAGAAATCACTCAGGAGACTGCAAACGTTCCTGGCTGGTTACATGATTAATAATTTCTGAGGTCTTGCTTGCGTAGAAACGGAAAGATAGAAAGAGAAGCAGAGGACTGCATATGAATCTTATTTTCCCACCTCATGCATTTTTATTACTAAGCAGTCACACTTTGCCTTAAGTGAGGAATTATTGGGAAACGTTGGCCTTTTGTTTTGCTTCCCCTAGACCAGGTCCTTGCCCCACTCTGAGCCAGGGCACTGGGCTTCTGCCGCTGCTCTGCCCCCTCCCTCCCTGCGCTCACATTCTGACTCCCCCAAGCGGCGTGGCACCCCTGCTCTCGGTCCCAGGCAGCCAGGTCCTTGAAAGCCGCGCGATGGCTAAGTTCACGTGCCAACTTGATGGACCCACTGAAGGTCCCAATAGAACAAGAGTGGGGAGGAAGGAGGAATTCACCTCTTCTGCCTGATCTGAGCGGGGATGCTGGTCACCTCCTGCCCTCGGACTGAGACTTGTACCATCAGCCCCCGCAGTCTTCAGGCCTTCAGGCTCAGATGGAGTCTCACCCCCGGCCCTCCTGGGTCTCCAGCTTACAGAAGGCAGAGCATGCAACTTCTTAGCTTCCATAATCATGTGAGCCAGGTCCTTATGATAAATCTCGTTATATATAAACCTCATATATATATCTTGTATATAAATCCCATATGTGAAAATATATTTGCATATAACATATACGTGTACATATATATCGTGGGGGTTCTGTTTCTGGAGAACCCTTCCTGCTGCACCCACGAGGAGGTGGGTCCGCCTGCAGGCTTCCCCTGCTGTCTGTGCCGGCCTCCCCTTCCTAGACTGCAAAGCCTTAGAAGGATTTCATCAGCAGCCTAATCACTGCCTACTCACTGGTGTTATCAGCTGACCCAGAGCACCCCAGGGGCGTGTGCCTCCTGCCCCCAACACACAGGATTAGAAGATGACTGCAGTGTATCAGGTCCTTCCCTCCAGTGTGATGGATAACTGACACTGTCCCTGAGGCCCCAGAAGCCACACAGGATAGGTTGGATCGAAGCAATGGTTCTCAGAGCGCAGTCTTCAGACCAGCTGCGGCAGCACGTGGGAACTTTTGAGAAATGAAAATTCAGGCCTGCTGAATCAGAACCACTGGGTGTGGGGCCTGCAGTCTGTATTTAACCAAACCCTCCAGGGGGCACTGAGGCATGCTTCCATCTGAGAACCACTCTTCACTGTTTCAGGGGATGAGAACCAAGCCCGGACCCACTTAGGCACACAATAGGGAGTTCATCAGTTTGACTCCTAGAAAAATGCAGAGAGTCTGCTTCAGGTTCAACTGGATCCAGGTGCTCAGTGCCATTCATTCATTGACTGACTGGCCAGGGTAAGGACGAGTGCTCACCAGGACCCATGTGAACAGAGAATGGAGGGAATGAGATGCGTCAGAGGAAAGCACGGGAGTGGATGGCAACAGGGGAAAAGAAACAAACAGAAATGGCAGGCTCTTTCTCAGCAGCTAACAGTATCTGTCCTCCCCACTTCTAGGATGAGCAAACTGAGGACGGGGCGTCTCGGGAGATGTGCCGGGGCTCCGCAGCAGGTGGGTGCAAGCAGGGGCTCAAACCTTCTCTGGTCAGCTCCTCTGGAATTACAAGGTGATTATAATTGCAGGGAGGAGGGGCCTCCACACGCTCTGGGGCAGCCCCCTTGTCCTCTAAATGGAGGGCCGAAGCTCAAGGCCGGCGGCCAGGCTCCCAATCCTCACCCAGTGAGATTTCGGGACAAGCGCCTTTCCTATTCAGCCAACCCCATGCAGCGTTGGAGGCCTCCGTGAACGTTTTTCTTGCTGGACGTCAAGGCCTGCTGTCCGCTTGCCGGTTTCCTCGCAGGAGCAGGGGAGCTCCTCCCTCTGGTCTCCAGGACCTGGGTGTAGAATCTTCACCGCGCTCCCTCGGGGCCAGGCCCAGGATGCCGGGGCCCCTTCCAGGAGCAGCCCCGTGGATGTGGCAGCAACCCCGAAATCAGCCTTTCCCCCCGAATCAATCACGTCCCTGCTCTCATCCTTCTCTGGAGATGAATGGAGGATCCATAGTGGAGGTGGTGATTTTTATAATAAAGAGGTTCCTTGGAGCAGGTTGGAGGAAGGCTCCCCAAAGGCAGGGCAGAAATGGGATTTGGGGAAAGTAACTCGTTGCAACCCAAGGACCAAAGCCAATTAATGTCACTGGGGTTCGGGGGCAACTGTGGGGCCCCAAAGCGAAGCATCAGCAAATTCTGTGTAACTTGTTAAGATAAAGGATCTAATTTAAGGCTGGAGAAGAATTTTTCCTCTCTTGGTCGCAGATTCTCTACAGATACAATCATTTTCTAAAAGCCAGTAACAAGAAAAAAAGTTTTTCCTCAGCTCTCCCATCCCTGCAATGCACCCAGTGACTCAGTATTAAAAAAAGACATTTCCAAGACAGATACAATAAGGAGCTCCAAATATTTTTAGATACCATGCCATGCTGGGAAGTGGGAGTGTTGAGGAAAGCAACTGTTTCATGATAAACCCCAAGAAAAACACCCTGAAAACAGGAGGTCTGCTGTGAGCACACCGGTCTGAAAACATCAGGAAAAATACCGAATTAAACTTCTTTGTGAGGGACACATCCAAAATTCCCATTAAAAAGTGACTGAAGCGTCTGATTCAAATGCTTATGTTTCAACTTCTCTGGGAAAACTAGGATCTGTCTTACCGGTTTGCTTCCCCCTGTAAATTTGTGGAGTGCATGAAAATTTTCTACGTAGTTCTGGGGATATGTTGGGATTCTGGTCCTCAGAAGAGAGAGACAATTATTCTTTATTATTTTATGAAGACACTTGTTACGGAATTAAGATATACCCACTGTATTTTTATTGCTAAGCAATGCTAAGCAAGGCACACAGATTCTTAAGCACTATGTGCGTTGCTGGAAACGGGCTGTGTGGTTTCCAGGTATGTAATGGGCTACCTCTATACATAGGAGGTTTGCTGTTATGATTTTTCTAAATGTTGGAAAATTTCTTAAGAAAAGGCAGCTCTTCTCAATCCAGTTTCAAAACACACACACACACACAACAGAGCAGTGCGATTGTATTCTTCTTTCATGATTTGATTTTATGGACAAAATGATGTGGAGACCCTAACGTCTCCAATTTCTTACGAGTAGTTCTGAAAGTTGCCTTTCACTTCAAACAAAAATTACAAAATGCTCACTTGGCTCCAGGTTTCTGCACAGTGGTTAATTATCAGCAGAGACAAACCTTGAGAAAATCTTCCTCATCTTTTACCTGGTTCTCGTGGAAGGATTGGAAAATGGAGCGTTTTCGCCCGCCCCTCTTTGGCTCGACCTCTCATCCCCGCGTTCCAGGGCCGAGCACCGCCTTCTCCGGGGAGGCCCAGAGGTGGCTTCTGCACACACATCACGCTAGCAGGTTAAACTGATAATGCTCTTTTCTTTAAAGATGACTTTGCCTTTTCCCGATGCAGAGATGCAGCTGAATATTGGGGATTTAGAATAATCTTCCTGAGAAACAAACACAAGGGCTGTACCAACAGAGGCGGTGACATCAATGCTCTGCGGGCCCGCCGCCTCGCCGTCTCTGCCGCCTGCAAATGGCTGTCGCAGCCTCAGGGCCCACTTCGGGGTGGCAGCGCGGCTTCTACTCCAAGGCAGAGACCACAGACCTTGTGTCTTCGCTCTGCACTTAAATATTAATGCGCATTCTCTGAAGGAATGATCGATGAAATATAGATTCTGGAATGAAATGGGTATTCCTTGTGACTCTAAAAATAATGGACTCATCCTAGATCGTACCTACCTCCTGATTTATTCGTTGAGCTTTTGTGACAATCACTATTAAGACTCATTGATAGTGGAGTGAAAATAAGACCCAAGGAAAGCATGACAACAAATCCCTAACTGAAATCAAAATGGGAGTTTTCAGTGTGGCCAGGTAATTGTATTCCAAATGTGCGGGGGGTGGGGGGGGTGTACAATGGGGAGTTTAGAGAAGGAAGCTTTGTTCAGAGATCTCAATCTGTACATCCTAATATTCTTTATTTTTGGTAGAAGTTTCACTGTTATGCTGCCACTGGTTAACTCCTTTGTTTGCAGTGACAGAAACAGAAGGAATCATTGGCTCATAGAGCTCTAGGTGTGGGGATGGATCCACCTTCAGGTATAGCTGGATCCAGGGGCTGCAATATTGGCATGCTCTCCCCTCTGCATCTCTCAGCTCAAGTCTCAGCTTCCTGTCATTCCCCCTGCAGGCTCTCAGGCCCCCTATGTGGGGACCAAAGTAAACAACGGGAGCCCAAGCCCGGCAACTTCCCCCTTACCAGCCCTGGCAGGAAGTGCGGCCTCTACTTCCAACTGAGGGGAGGTGCCCACCCCCTGTTCTTCAGCAGGGTAGCACGGTCCTCGGAGGCATTTTGCATCACAATAATTGGAGGGTGCTTATGGCATTGGTAAGGGCAGTGGGGGACTCAGGGATGCCTGACGCCCTGCACTGGGTACTATGCCGGGAGCACCCTACTCAGCAAAGACCTGCGCCCATCACCTCACTGAATATCCAGCCAGACAGGCATGTAGGAAGAATCTTGCTAATAACAGTCTGAGCCTACTGTCCTCATGCCAGTTTTCTGATAACACAAAACATTTCTGATACATGTGGAATTTTCCAGGGACATAACCTCTGTGTGGATGTAGGGGAAGATTGCAAGTTTTCTGTGGAGCTGGTCCTGCAGCAGGAGCCTTCGCTATTTTGCAGATTCCTATCTCGGGCAGCTGTTCCACTTGAGGGGGGGCCGGATGAGGATGCAGCCAGAAACTAGTCTGCATCCATTCTGTCTTTTTAGGGGCCGCAGTCCATCCTGGGAAGAGCCCTGAGTATTCACCATGTCTTCCAAGGTGGCTGATCCCGAACATTTACATTTTAACATAACATATTTTATTACGAATAACTTTCCTTTCCCTTGACCTTTATAGTACAGTCAGAGCATAAAATTGATTTCTTATTAAATTATGTGTGTAGGTAGGTTCTATTATTTCACTTTGGGAGTAACATATCCTTGACAAATCTCCATGGCATGATGCCCGTGGGGTGCGGCGTGGGACATGATGGAGCCCCCCAAACCACAGTGAGTGGAAGGTGGTTGGGTCTCCCACAGATGGAATCCTGCCCAGCAAAAACAACAATTAAAAAAAAAAAAAACAGACACTGCATTGACTACACATGGTCAGATAAAATGCAATAAAAAAAAATAGAAGCATATACAGATATAAATGTGGATTTAAAAAATCAATACATGTGTATTAGTCAGAATTCTCCAGAGAAACAGAACCTACAGGAGGTGAATATATAGAGAAAAAGATTTATTATAAGGAGTTGGCTCCCATGGTGATGGAGGCCAGAAGTCCCACAAGGGCAGTCGGTAAGCTGGAGGCCCAGGAGAGCAATCCGTATGGTTCCGATCTGAGAGCCCACTGGCTTGACACCCAAGAAGAACGGATACTCCTGTTTGAAGCCAAAGGCCAGAAGAATGAAGTCCTAGTGTGAAGGTAGTCAGGCAAGGGGAGAAACCCCTTTCTAGAGACAAGTTCAGCTGTTCTCTCATCCGGCCCTTCAACTGCTTGGACGAGGCCCACCCACACCAGGGAGGGCCATCTGCTTCCCTCAGATCTGTCTCACTCTGCTTCTGTCACTTCAGAGGTTGATCGTATCTGACACCCCCTCGCAGACACGCCAGAGACGTGTTTGACAACGATCTGGGCACCCTGTGACCCAGCCAGTGCCCATCTGGGCACTTACGTGACACATAAGATTCACCATCCCGACACATAAAAATAAAGTCACAGGCTGTACGGATGGGGGAGAAAAACTTTATAGAAGTCTGGGCAACAGAACAGCAAGACCCACTGTTGCGTCACCGAGGAACGTGGTTCTCCGACTAGGCTTGGCACGATAGTTTCCCGGGGGTTGGTGCCAAGGAAGTATTTCCTTGGTAAAGTGACTGAAGACTGGTTTTGCCCGTCAGATGTCGTTCGCAGAATCACATCTGATACATTAAAAAACAGTGGATTTCCAGAAGTCGGCGCTCCTCCACCTTGGCACTGCTGACATTTTGCAGCAGACACTGCTGGGTCGTGGGGGTCTCTTGGGGTCTGCAGGGGCTTTAGCAGCATCCCTGGCCCCCCTCTAAGTGCCAGGCACCCCATCCCCCAGCTGTGACAAACAACGTCTCCAGACACTGACACGTGTCCCCTGGAGACAAACTGCTCCTGCCGAGTTAAGACCAAGTGCTAATAAGGGGGCACGACTAAGCACACAGTACCTACCGGCTTCTGATCTACGTTTACTGGGGCAACGGGCCGTGTGTTTGGTCAGACGCAAGCAGTGGAACCACGGAGACTCTGCCTGGACCCACGCTCACACTGTCAGCCCGCGCATCCTCGTGGGGGTGCGGCACACGGGCTCCCCCTCCCTGCGGGTGTGAGACGGCATGTGGCCCCACACCCCCGGTGCCAGGGAAAGAGTGAGGGACAGAGCTGCTCGACAAGGTCAGCTCTCAGAGCACAAAGAAGCTCATCCCTTTAAACTCACCTAACGATGTTCAGAGTAGGATCTGATGGGCGCGCACACACTCGGTGTGAGAGATTTAAGACTCATGATTAAATTGGATCATATTAAAGATTAATATAGAATTAGATTCAAAAATAGCTTTAAAGGACCTTTACATTCCAAAGAGTTAAGCAGGGATTCAAAAACAGACTTTGCTCCAAGGCACAGGGATGGCGCTCCTTCGGTCCCCTCTTGGGCGAGAAGTTCCCAGCTCGGGCTACGGGACCCTCTGATCAAGAGTGGATGCTTCCTCTGAGCCTTGCGTGGAAGATAAAGAGAAGACGCCAAAGGACAAAACAAAACAAGCGATCTTTCCTGAGCTGTGGCTGGGAGTTCCTCACGAAAGGCCTATTCCCTGTCAGGCCTGGGGCACCGAGGGCTCTGGGGTCCAGTTCTTCTGCTGCTTCCTCGCATTCTTCAGGGTCAAGTGCAGAGCTTCCTTATACGGGAGGCCTTACTGTTAATACTGCTGCTCCCCGGGGGCTCGCTATTTGCCAGGTACTCTGCTCACGGCTTTCTTTAGATGGTTGCATTTAATCCTCAGAAGCCCCGCACGAGGGTTGGGTCCTACACCCTTTCTCCAGCAGAGGAAACAGCGAGGGGTCAGCGCTGTGCCCAGGTGACACGGCCAGGGAGGGGGGGGAGACACACGGAGACCAGAGCGCCAGGACGCCTGGCTCAAGAGGACAAGCCTTGCCCAGCTGCCCAGGTGGCCCTCTCCGTTGCTCACTCCCCATCACTTTCTGTCCGGAGGTCTCTCCAACACGAGGCGGCTCACTTTACCTTCCCAAGTCTACACCGGAAAGGACTGCCGCCCGAAGACCAGGTCTTAACGCCAGGGAGCCTCCGACATCTTCACAGACACATCTGGGGCTCGCCTTCGGAATTCCCGGGCACTGTGCTTTCCCTCTGCCCTCTAAAATATAAACCAGGTTGCACGTGCTGTGGCTCAGAACCCTCCAGCAGCTACAAGTCAAACACCAGCGTGGGATGGAGTCCGCGATCTCGGCTTCCACCCTGAGAAGCTAGGAAAAGAAAAAAATTAAACCCAAAGCTGTCAGAGAAAGGAAATAACAAAGATGAGAGTAGAAAATCAACCAAATAGAAAACAAACCACAGAAAAAAATTGAAAAAGGTGGACAGTTGTTTAAAATGTTCATGAAATGAATACACTTCTGGCTACAATGATGAAAATAAAGAAATTTAATATTACCTGCAGAAATAGAAGGAGGGTCATCACCAGGATTCTGCGGCCATGAAATGAGAAAGGAACGTTATGGAGGAATTAATGCCAATAAATTGTAAACATAGATGAAGTGACAAATTCTTAAAGCATGTAACTCATCAAAACTTATCCAAGAAGACATACGAGAATGGACTTGGGCAGAAATATATAACCCAAAAGTCCTGTGTCTTTTAAAGGAACTGATTCTGTTATTTAGAAAGTTTCCCACAAAGGGAAGTCCAGGCTGGAATATCACCTCCCCGTCCCCCAACACCAGCTATTGGTCTTCCCTCCACTGGTGGTGATTTGTACGAGTTAGTGGAACACATCCCAGGGCCACCAACACTCCTCTCTCATCAGCGATGTCACTCTCCTAGTGAGCCAGACAGCCCATGACCGAGCTTACGATCCTCTTTTCCAGTCTGTTTGCTGGGGTCATTCCTGGTATCAGCTGTCACAGGTAAGTGTCCCTAGATGGGAGAAGGCAGGAGATGTCTTGAGAAGTGGTCTCAGAGCTCACAGCTGTGGGAGAGCAAGCAAGCGGGGCTAGAAGGGGGGAGCAGCTGAGTTGGGGTTTAGTCACCCCAGGACCTCAGCCAAGCTCTGCAAAGCCCTCCCTCGTGGACGCAAGCAGACGTACTCCGGCATTGGGTCACTGGGTGCAGGAGGGAGGAGGAGACGAGCGACGAAGCCGAGCGCTGCCAGCCACAAACACTCACGGCGCCCAGGGAGTTAGCGCTTTGTTCTCTCAGGGGCAGATCTAGCTGGTGGACCTCCACATCCGCTGCTGTCAATACACAGAAATCCACGGCATTTTTATACCCGAGCAAAAAGGTATTTTAAGAATGCCATTTATAATAGCTTCAGAAAACATAAAATGCTAAGGCACAATTTCATTAAGGTGCAAGAACTTGACCCCCCAAACTAGAAAACATTGCAGAGAGATGACAGTAGATAAGTAAATGGGGAAATATGCCGTGTTCATGGGGAGGACTCAATATTTTGAGTCCCTCCAGACTGACCACAGCCCATGCAATCTTTATAAAAACCCTAGCCTGCCATTTTGTAGAAACTGAGATGCTGATTCTGGAATGGATATGGAAATGCAAAGAACCTAGAATAGCCAAAGAAATCTAAGAAGAAAAAAATATCAGAGGTCTTAGTCTCTCCCCCTCATGGTTTACTATCCTGTAGCAACCAAGACAGTGTGGTGTGTGCATGAAGGGGCAAATTGATTAGTGGAAGAGAACAGAGACCGGAAATAGCCCCACCCATGTAGAGAGAATGGATTATTATTTTTTTTTTCTTTTTTACAAAAATGCCAAGATAATTCCTTGGGGAAAAATTCATTTCCAGTGCCAATGCCAGAATAACTGGATAGAGACTCATCATCATCATCATCATGGCCACATCATCTCAACCCCTGCCTCACACCATGCACAAAAGTATCCATAAGATGGATCACACACTAATCATAAATGCTAAAACTATGAAATTTCTAGAGGAAAACGGGGGAGATTAACTGTGTGAACCTGGGAGACGTGCCGATTTCCTCAACAACATTAGAAAGTGTTACAATAGTGAATAACGAGGTCTTCCTCGCGATGAAGAACTTCTGCTCTTTAAATCATTGAGAAAGTGAAAAAGTGAGCCAAAGACTGGTTCAGAAATATCTACAGCACACATATCTGAGAAAAATCCTGGACAGATAATATATATATATATATATATATATATATATATATATATTCTCTAAATCAATAATGAAAAGACAAACAGCTCGACTTGTATAAATAGGTAAAGACTTGAATAAGCATTTTACGAAAGACTGTCTACAAATGTCCAGTAAGTACAGGAAGTGGTGCTTGATGTAGTCAGTGATCAGGAAAATGCACGTCATGTTCACACGAAATGCCGGTTCCCACCCACTGGAATGGCTCCTTCATGTTGGCAATGTGTTGGAGCGTTGCGGGTGGAAAGACAAAATGGCAAAACCCTTTGGAAAACAGTTTGGTGGGTTTTTGCAAGTTTGAAAAGACTATCCCGTCACCCAGCTCTTCGATTTTACCTGAGAGAACTGAACATATATGCCCACGAAAGGATTTGTTCTGTTCATGACTAAAAACTGGAAACAACCCAAATGTCAGCAGGCGAATGTGCCACAAATAAAATCTGATGCATCCACAGCACGGACCCATCCTCCAGTACTTGTAGCAAAAGGAAATAATCAGTAACAAGCTGCGTGAAAGATGGCAGGCATAGAGAAGTGCCAGGTCCCACGTGCATGAGATTCTGGAACAAGGAGCTCCAGCTAGGACGCCAGGAAGCAGATCCGGATTCTCGTGTGGTTGTGGCGGGGACTGCTTGCCAAGGAGCATGAGGGAAGTTCTGGACGGATGGACATGTTCTGGGTCTTGTTTAGGGTGTATATGTTTGCCAAAACTCATACAACTGCTCCCTTAAAATCTGCCTTTTACTGAATGTAAATTATACCTCAATCAGATTGATTAAAGCATAAACATTTTAAGGGGAATGTTAATCACAAGTAAGACGTGGAATTTCCTCGCAGTTGAAGATTTCCACTCTGCAGCTGGGGTTCTCGCCCTGTCTTTCCCATTCATCAGCTTGACAACCTTGAATAAGCCACACAATGTCTCTCTGCCTGTTTGTCCATCTGTAAAGTGGGTGTGATGGTAATGCCTACTTCATAGCAGGTTGCTTGTCGGATTCGGAGTGTTCCTACATTAAAGCACGTTCAGCAGGGACCGAGTGCATTCTGTGCTCGAGGCGCCCGTTCAATGTTGGCCTTTTGAAGGTTGTTGTTCTAATAGCACACCAGCAAGATTCGAAGCGATCACAATGAACTTGGGGCCAGGTGACTGGAGTCCAGCCTCATCCTATGTTATAATGTGAGTCTAGCCTCAATCCTGCTGACAGCCCTTTGGGCAGACTTAGGAAAGCTATGTGCCTTGGCTCTTCTCCCCCATCTACCAGATGAGGTCAAATTGCAATCTTCATGGGCCACTTTCTCCATCTTTGCCTTGTCCACAGAACACATATTTTATTATTTACTGAATATATCCCTTTAAATCAACTTGCTCTTTTAAACTTGGATATATCTAGGGGCGCCTGGGTGGCTCAGTCATTAAGCGTCTGCCTTCGGCTTGGGTCATGATCCCGGGGTCCTGGGATCAGGCCCCGCATTGGGCTCCCTGCTCAGCAGGAAGCCTGCTTCTCCTTCTCCCACTCCCCCTGCTTGTGTTCCTGCTCTCACTGTGTCTCTCTCTGTCAAATAAATAAATAAAATCTTTAAAAAAATAAAAAAATAAACTTGGATATATCTAGCCTCAGCCTAAGTTACAATGTGAATCAAATTAAGGGTTTGATTTGTTAATTAACATTTTTTTTCCTAAGGTACATTTAAGGAGTCATTATTTGATCATTGGGAAAAAAAGCACCCAGATATCTGTTCATGGACTCCCCCAAGCCATTCTGTGTGCCTCCAAGTACATGCACATTGAGAAAGAGAAGCTGAACGATGCATGGACCCTCTCTGCTTGAGTTCCCAGACACACAGCTTGGCTGCGCTGGGAAGGAACAGCCCCCATGCAGCTCTATGAGGCAGCTGTGGGTCAGGATGCCCAGCATCTGAGTGGTGATGAGGATGGGGTTCCAACGGAAGATGCTAGGGAGACATAGAGGGAGCAAGAAAAATAGTTTGCATGGATTTCCTATTCAGGACACCATGTCCTCTCCACCAAGATGTTGTCGGCTATTGCCCAATATTCCCACTGGCAAAAACTACGGCATCTCAGCGTGGGACTTAATCTTTTACATTAACGGTAATCACCACACACAGGTATTAAGTAAGCTAAAACCAAACTGGCATCCAGGCCACAAACAGGAAGCTCCCTGGAATCTGCGCAGCGTAACGGCTGCTTTGCCTTCGCTCAGCAGAGCTGTTCCTTTTGCACAAGCCAGAAGCACAGAGCGATCACGTTTACCGCGGTGGGCGAAGTGCTCCTTCTGGATTACACATCCTTGCCCAGGGAGAGGCACCTCATTCCGAGGCGTTGGCACCTGCATGCAGCTGACTAAATTCTCAGATAAGCTTGAGAGCAACCTGGTGTGAGGTCAGAGGAAGGGGTGAGAGCAGGCTCATTTGGAATGGAAACTGGCAGCCTTTCTCTGTAAGGAGCCAGCGGGTTAATATTTTGGCCTCTGTGGGCCATGGGACCTGTCACGACTGCTCACTCTGAAAGCAGCCCCAGACCACATGTAAGTGGGTGGGCATGGCCTTGTGACTCCGTGCAGTGCTGGAGCTCCCCACGGGAGGCCGCTGCCTGCAGACAGACCTGAGACTCAGGGGTTGAGGGACCTGGTCCTCGAGGAATCGAATGGACCTCGGAACTGGGAGAGCAGGACCTTGCCCGTCTCAGCTACTGACCCACGCACACAGACCTGTTCTCCACTCAAAACCAAGAGCTTCGGGACACAGGGGCCATGTCCCACTTCATCTCTGTACCCCCACCCCCAGTTTGTAGCCCGGAGCTCCATGAAGTTTTGTTAGTTCTCGATGAGATAGGACATCCTTGTCAATCCTGCCGACAAATAGTCAAGAAACAATTTCTTCTCGCTCTCCTGTGACCCCCAGATACAACGCTGGTCCCGGCCCCTGTGAACACTGTTACTTACATGCAACACTGTCACCCTGCAAGGGATTTACCCGGTGCGGGCTATTAAATTGTGCCTCATACAAGTACACTTCAAATCGGATTTCCTCAACTAGCAAACAGGGCTGTGTCACAGACGACACCGGAGACCCTGCTCGCCCTCAAAACATAATGATGGTGCATAGCAAGAGCCCAGATGCCAAGTGAGCCTAGGGCCCCAGGGCCGTGGCGGCTCATCTGAGCAAAAGACCTTTGGCATATCATTGTTTGCATCTTTGATTTATAACTCTTCAAAAGGTAATTGAAGTGGAGAACAGCTGTTCGGACTGGAAGTACAGGCAGAAGCAGAAAGACCGGTTTCCAAATGTTTCCAAATGTCTGCTGCCTTCTCTGCAACCACTGGCACCATATCGTGGCCTCACCAGATCAGTTCAAGTAAAAAATAAAGCAAAACGAAAACAAAAACCAGCCCCCTACACACACACACACACACACACACACACACACACACTAAGGAGCTAGCTACCAAAAGACACTTCTCAGCACTGGTTTCTTGTTGAGACAAACGCCCTAAAATATGTCCCTCCACCCCGACCTTCTCAAGGTCAGACTCGCCAGGACGGAAGGGGCTCCCACCCTGCACCCCACGTGCCTTTCTCTATGTCAGCTCAGCCTCAGGAGCCCCTCGGTTCTGTGTGGCCCAAGCTTTTCAGTTTGCGTATTCCAATTATACGAGCCCACAGATCCCTGGGCACGACTGCTGCTCCCAACTGGAAGAGCCCTGTCTGGTCCAGTCGCCAGGCACCCTGCCGTCTTCGGGCCCGGCTGTCCCGCAGCTTTGGGTTAAATGGTGTCACCATAGTGACCTGCCGGCCGTCCGCCTGGGAGAAGGGAGGAGAGGCTGCCCAAGGTCTGGACATTGCTGACAAGGCTTCGTTGCGCACCCCCAGCCTCTCCTGGTGACTGGCCGTCTGGAGGCCCACAACCAACGAGACGGTGTTCAGCCAGATCCGCCAGAAATCTAGGGACACGCCACCATCACTTTAGAAAGAGGCTGAGGTCCAGTCTAGAAAACACCAGCTCAGACGCCTGTGGGTCGGGCGCGCAGGGCCGACTCCTGCAGCTGGAGCGTCGGATCCTGACAGGAGCCCGGCCGTGGGAGACGCGGGTGTCCTCAGCAGCCTGGCCAACTTCCTGCCGCAGCCTGTCTTGTCATGTGGGCCCCTGGCTCTCCACCTCCCGGGAGATTTCCTAAGAGAACACCACATGAAAGGAACGCTGTGTTTGATTCATTTTCTGGAACATTCTCGGAATCTTCGGTGAATTGCCAATAGCCAGCACACCTCACTTTTGGAGGAGGGGAGAGAATCGTGCGAGGCCACAGACAGGGTTGTTTGTGTTTTCCTTGCACAACGACACGGAGCTAGAGCTTATGGAGCATAAGGCTTACCCATTTTAAGTGTACGTTTCCATGATTCCTAGTGACCTTAGCAAGTGGTGGGGCCGTCACCATAAATCCGTTTCAGACATTTCCATCACCCAGAAGACCCTTCGTGCTCGACCTTCATGGTCAACCTCACCTGACCCTTCGTGGTCAGCCTCACCCCCACCCCAGGCAGCCAGCCATCGGCTCCGTGTCTCCATAGATTTGCCTTCCTTGGACATTCCATATGCATGGAATCCTACCATCTGTGGTCCTGGTGTCTGGCTTCTTTCACTTTCCACAATGGTTTCAAGGTTCATCCATGCATTAGGACTTCGTTCCTGTTCATGAAAGAATCACAGGCCCCCGCATGGATAAGCTACATTTGTCTACCCGCTCACCCGTCAAGGGCTGTGTGCGTTGTTTCCCGTGTGGGGTTGCTGAGTGGGTCACACAAATAGAGGGCAGGTATCTTCCTTCTAGAAGCCCATATGGTGTGCACGGTTCTGAGCGCAAGTTCTCAGTCTGAGTCCTGCCTGGGCCACTTACGAGCAGGTCTCGGCTCAAGCAAGTCCTCTTTGCCCTCTGAACCTCAGAGTCCTCATCTGTCAGATGGGGTGATAACAGGGCCCTGACTCGGGGTCCATGTGCAGAGAACGTGGGGTGAACGTGCCCAGCGCCCAGCGCCTGACCCCACAGCCAGAACGGGGGGCACGGAGTCTGTCACGATGATCTGCTGCACCAGGGAAGAGAGGGAAGAAGGGAGGGGGACGGTGTCTGCCCTCCGTCTCCACCCCGTGGAACCTTCCATGAAGCTCCACCAAACCCACAGCCGCACCTGCAGGCAAGCTGCCTGCTGGGTCAGGAAAAGCTGGCGTCCCGCCGGGGCTTGGCTTTACCCTCCGAGGGAGAGCTCACTTTGCTTTGCCCGTCATGGAGCACGGGTTCCTAGCTCTCCCTAATACGTGTGTCTGGGGGGCCTCGCTCCGCCTGTGGCTCTGCGGGCTCCGGGCTCCCCTCGGTTCCTCCAGCAGGAGCCCCTTGTCTGCTGATATTTGTCACTTTGCATGATTTCTTTCCTTTGCGAATACCCATCCTGTGTTCTGTGCGACACATTAAAAAGAAACCCTGTTTGTATTTCAGCCGTTTCTCCTGTGGTTCTGTCTTCTGAGAAAGAATGCCTGGCTTTCTCTTTGTTTTGTTTTGGTTTGTTTTTAATTCTAAGTAACTGAATTTCAACCTCTATCTAGTGTCAAAAACAAAACTTCATAAAAAAAAAAATCAAGATGCTTAGATCCTAAAATTTAACATTCCAACTCCACTTGATGGAGCTGACCTGCAGACAGTAGGAGGAAAGAGCTGATAAATGGGAACATTGAAATGAGAAGCTTTCTTTGACCCTAAAGCCTGAATTCTGAGACTCACAAGAATGTGTTTTTGGTCCCAAATAAATCAGAAGCCTCTTCTCATTTCTCAGCAACGACAAGAAAAAAAACCTTGGGTGCCACATACCATGCTAAGCACCGCGTTCATCTGCACACTCACCTATAGCCCGAGACGGGGGCTGCTAGCATGTCCCTTTTACAGATGAGGACACCAAGGCCACGGAGGATAAAGAATCTGCCCAAAGTCACACAGCTTCACGGTCCAGCCGTCCTGGCCCGCAGGCCTCACACCTCGCACTCCCGCCCCCAAGGTCTACGAATACAGAAGCCCACGGACCTTCCATCAACTGGAATCCTGCAAACACTCCAAAGACCCCTCGGGGTGGTATTCTCACTCCTGCCAAATGGGAAATGTTAGCTTTTACCAGAAAGTCATTTATTTTACAAGTTTTTCACTTAGATTGTTTTCTAGTCTTGATTAAAAGCACACATCTAAAATAAATACCACATTGGACAGACCAACCATCACTACACAATCCATGTGTATTCAATCAGAAACTGTAATTTCATGCTGAAATTAATTTCAGAACACTTAAAGCAGAACCTGGGACTCCAGCTCCGAGGGAACCACACACCACTCCCCACCACTCGTCCCGACCTGCAAAACTGATGCTTCCGGAAGGTTCTTAGCACCAGAGCTGCATTATTCCTCGGGTCAGCCTCCGAAGTCAATGCTGTTATCAGAATCCCTTTTATAAAGAGAAAACTGAACCCCAGTGGTGAGTGGGGAGCTCAAGCTTGCACCAGGAACTTTGGATCAAGGGCTAGGCTCGTGGTCACCCCCTTACATAGCTGAGCCCCTGCACAGGGCGGGGGGGCACCTCTTTCATCAACATTTGCTCATTCAGTACCTCTTTCTCCACTTCCCACAAGGGCTGGCGTGTTGCTGGGGGTACAGCGTGGGCGGCCGACACCATCCAGGCCCTCGTGGGCTCTGCACGGAGCGGGGAGAACGCGGGCATCCCCCACTGGTGTCCATGCAGGAGGACGCCGGGCGGGTGAGGGTGTTGGGCACCCGGCCGGCCCGAGGGTGGGAGAAAGGGCTCAATCATGGGTGAGGCAATTGGGGTTTGGGTAAGGAGGGTGGGGTGAGGTGAAATGGACTGGAAAGATTTGGAGACTTGCCAGAAACCA
The DNA here is from genome assembly GCF_002201575.2 of Neomonachus schauinslandi. Classification (NCBI taxonomy): domain Eukaryota; kingdom Metazoa; phylum Chordata; class Mammalia; order Carnivora; family Phocidae; genus Neomonachus; species Neomonachus schauinslandi. Next base: position 135,826,043 of record NC_058412.1, read on the forward strand.
ACAACCCACCCACTCCACCTCCAGTCACACTGACCTTGAATCCTGGCCATCTTGGATTCCCAGCTGCTCTTCCAAACCCCGTCCGCATCACAGCCTGGCCCAGAGTCCTGGGACGACACCGCACTGACCCTCAAAGTCCACACTCCTCACGTAGCTCCAGATCCCCCCACACTGCCCTCACCCTTGCTGCCCAGCCATCCGTCCCTCCATCCCCCAGATGTACATACTGTATGTCTCACGTTCTGCAGGTGCCGGGCACAGTGACGGGCCCATGCAGACAGTGCCTGCCCGTCACCACAAGAACCACCGCCCATTCCACAGAGACAGGAGCTGAGAAAGAAGGGCCAGAACCCTGGCAGGGGGCAGTGGAGGCAGGTCTGTCCTGGCCAAACCCCGCCGCCTCCCGCCTCACACCCTGCCCCAGAGAAGCTGGGCTCCATCCCCCACACACCTTCTGCTTTTGTCCTCCGTGTTCTGCCCGCGATCACAGGCCTGCTCAGGGCTCCCTGCAGCTCCCATGAGGTGGTAGCTCTTTATTCTCCTGAAAACCCATCATGACTGATAGCATCCATCTGGGAGCCCTAGGGATGTCACGATCACATGTCTGAGATGGGTGACCTTGGGCTAGGAGTAGCCTCCCCCTGAAACTCAATTTCCTTATCTATAAAATGGAAAAAGCAGCAGAAACCACCCCTCTGAATTGCTGTGATAAAAATTAAAAGGGTAATACATATCAGTAGCTTGGCACAGAGCAGGCCCTCAAGGGACATTACGTCTTATTGTTTATTATCACCCTGTCCCTAGCGTGGAGCACATTCGGGGCTGACCCTTTCAGAGGTGTATTGACTTTGTGAGGGGGGACCCCCAGTGGCACGTGCCTCGATGGAATGCAAAGCACAAGAGAGGCCGTTAGACCCAGAGCCGGGGTCCTGAGCTGGGGAAGCAGCAAACGGGCAGCTTTTCCATCGGAGGTGAGCCACCTGGACCTAGGATGCTGGCTGACCTCGTGTGACCCAGTTCCTGGTGTCTCGCCCTCACACAGACTCCCACTGATGGAGTAGAATTAGCTACTGCTAACTTACAGAGGGAAAGGGCCCCACTTTAGTCCATCTTCTTCAGCAGGATTGTGACGCTTCCCGTGGGGACAGCCAGAGTCCGGGAAAAAGCGCATTGCAGTTCCTCCCGAATCTGTCCACCAGCCGGAATAGGTGGTGCCTCCCTCCCTGGTGAGCCCGGATGAAGCTGGCTCCCTCACAAGCCCCTGGAGCTTGCAGTCAGAGGGGCAGTCTGATTAGTGGGCGAGGCACGTGAGGGGCAGGGGCTGAACAGAAATGGCAGATGTCTCCACAGAGGCCACCAGCCCACCGCCTCCCCGGGACGCCTGTGCACCCACAGTTAACACATACTCCATGCTGACAGTCGGTGCTCAGGTCAATATGAACACCTCTGATATTCCTCACGGGCTAGAAGAGCACTTTGCAATACATTCCTTGGGTGGTTGATCTCATATGTCACCTGAGTGGTCACACAGTGCCCAGTGAGGGTATCTCCCAAAGAGATTAGCACTGGAACTGGTGGGCTCAGGAGAGTGGATGGCCCTCCCCAGTGTGAGTGGGCCCCATCCGCTCAGCTGAGGGTTGGGGTAAGACAGGAGGTAGAGAGGGGAGAACCACCCCTTCTGCCTGACCGTGAGCTGCCCCCCAGCTGAACCAGACCCTCACTGTCCTGAGGCTCCAGCTTGAGACAACAGCCTGTGGGACTTCTCAGCCTCCACAATCATGTGAGCCAATGCCTCATCATAAATCTCCTAGATGATAGATAGATAGATGATAGATAGATAGATAGATAGATAGATAGATAGATAGATAGATAGATAGATGATAGGTCAGTTGATCCTATTGACTCTGTTTCTCTAGAGAACCATGACAATTACAGGCCTCACCTTACATTCAGCTTTCCCTCTATTCATCCCTCCATCCATCTGTCCATCCACAATCCACCTCACCCTGCTCTCCATCTACCACATGCATATCCTCGAGTCCCAGGGAGGCTTCTGACTGTCTATGGCTTCCTGCCTGTCTGTCCACACTGGAACAGGAGACTCAGGGGTCTTTGCTTCAACCACTGATGGATCTTAACTACCCAGAACAAAGCAGACAAGAAGTATTCAAATGAATGAACATTTAGCATTTTTCATACACTACCCTGTCCCATCGACTGAATATGAATCTTGCTGGAAATTGTCGTCTGTAGGGAAGAAATCCTGTTGAACACATGCTCAGCTTCCACCCATCCACCCATCCCAACCATCCATCCATCCATCCATCCATCCATCTATGCATCTGTCCATCCATCCATCCATTCAACAATAGTCATAGAGCACATAGCCTGCTATGTGTTCAACTTTGCAAATAGATGCAGATAAAATATGAAGAAGCACCAGACTCAAATTCTACCCTCACAGAGCAGACAATTTAGATGGGGAAGAAAAACATGAGTCTAACAAGCAAAAGACACAATGACTATGACTAGAGCTACCAAGGGGAAGAACATGAAGCCCTGAGGATACCTAGTCAGGGAAGTCAGGGAAGGCTTCCTGGAGGAAGTGGCATTTGAGTTGAGATTTGAAGAATCAGTAGGCCTGAACAGGTGAAGAAAAGAAGGAACATTCCCTGAGGGAACACTTATTCAAAGGCCCTGTGGCAGGAGTAAAGGAGGGGCTGACCAAGGCCCTTGGCTAGAAGGGGAGCCTCCTTCTGGAGTAATGGTCTAGTGACCTAAACACTATACACACTTTTTGCTCCTTTAGTTCTCTCCCATTCGCCTAGGCCATCCCTCCAAATTCCCCCAAATCATTCTTGTCTGTGGCTTTGCCATGGCATGTACAGATTATATAATTCTAGAAAAGATAGGTGTCCCCCATCAAGGCACAGGGAGATGAGTGTGTCCTTGACACGTGTGAACCTGGGGACACAGTGAGCATCTTGAACATGAACATGCAGCTTCACATGGCTTCTGGAGCCTTAAGTGAGAAGTGATATCTTCTCCAAGTTACAGAGCCAGCTCTGGCCTCAGCCTCCCTGGATCACCGTGGTCAGACGGCCTGGCGAACCAGGTCCCAGGCTGACCCATCCCATCACTCAGGTCCTCATGTCTTCGGAAGACATTTCTTGTGCTCCTACTATGTGTTAGGCCCTGTTCTAGGCACCAAAGATACAGAAGTCAACAAACCTAATAAAAATTCCTGTGTTCTTGGGACTCATGGTTTCAGGGGAGGCACAGACACGAAGCCCCATGAGTAAGTTGAATACGTGGTATGGGACAGCAGAAAGCCCAAGGGGGAAGTGCAAACAGGCAGGCTGAGGTGCGGGGGGAGGGCCTCACTGGGAAGCTGAGCGTGTGTTCAACAGGATTTCTTCCCTACAGACGACAATTTCCAGCAAGATTCATATTCAGTCGATGGGACAGGGTAGTGTATGAAAAATGCTAAATGTTCATTCATTTGAATACTTCTTGTCTGCTTTGTTCTGGGTAGTTAAGATCCATCAGTGGTTGAAGCAAAGACCCCTGAGTCTCCTGTTCCAGTGTGGACAGACAGGCAGGAAGCCATAGACAGTCAGAAGCCTCCCTGGGACTCGAGGATATGCATGTGGTAGATGGAGAGCAGGGTGAGGTGCAGGGAGGGCCCGGGGCGGGCGGTGGGCTGGGCAAAGAGGCCTCTTTCCAAAGATAGTAGCTGATCAAAATTCTGGAGGAGATGGGGATGGGCACGTGGGCGTCTGGGGAGGGAGGTTCCAGGCAGAGGACACAGCTCGTGGGTGGGCGGGCTTCTGCATGCCATGTAGTGGATTAACCACAGGGCCAGAGAGATCAGGCCAAGCGAGGAGGACCTGAAGGCAGAGAGGAGACATGTCTGCCTTTATTCCTCAAACACCAACCTCGGGCACTGAAACTGTGATCTCTGACCTTCAGTGAGCCCTTCTCGCCAGGAACCAAGACTGGAGTTGACTGTCTTTCAACCATCTTAAAGTACATTAATGCACCACGTGGTGACAAAGTTTACAATGCAGTCTTGCATATTTGAAAGTTGCTTAGAGATTAGATCCTAAAACTGCTCATCCCAAGGAAAAAAGATGTAACTATGTGGGATGTCTGGGTGGTGTAGCCAGTTAAGCTTCTGATTCTTGGTTTCCGCTCAGGTCATGATCTCGGGATCGCGAAATCAATCCCTGAGTCGGCTCCACACTGAGCAAGGAGTCTGCTTACAATTCTCTCTCTCCCTCTGCCTTGGCCCCCAACTCTCTCTCTGTCTCTCTCTCAGTCTCTCTAAAATAAACAAATAAATCTTTAAAAAAAAAAGATGTGATTATGTATGTGAAGAGATAGTTTTTTTTAATTCTCTTATTCTTTTTTAAAAAATATATTTTTTATTTATTTGACAGAGAGAGCACAAGCAGGGGGAGTGGTGGGCAGAGGGAGAAGCAGGCTCCCCACTGAGCAGGGAGCCTGATGCGGGGCTCGATCCCAGGACCCTGGGCCTGAGCCGAAGGCAGACACTTAGACCTAGCCACCCAGGTGCCCCTATTCTATTATTCTTTTATTAGTATCATGAGATTAAAGTATACATCCTTAAGCTGTTATAATCTAACTTTTTTAAAAGTATTTTACTATTTCTATAAAATGCAAGATTCTCATATAAGTATATATACCATGCTCTTTCCATGCCTTGTGTGATCTTTGCCATATATATATATATATATATATATATATATATATATATATATGTACATAGACAATTACCATGTGAGGTGATCCATCTTAACGTATCGCGGCAATCATTTTGAAATAGATACGCATATCCAACCACCATGTTGTACACCTGAAACCATTACGCTGTTATATGTCAATCACATCTCAACAAAACTGGGGGGGAAAGTAGATTAATTATTGGACTCATTTTAGAGATGAGGGAACTGAGGCTCAGGTGAAGTGTCCTGTTCAAGTTTTCACAGATGGAACGTCACCAACTCCGGGTACATGGGAGGGTCCCCGTCCCAGACTGGGTGCCCCAAGTGATTTGCCAGTCCCCATGCCTGGGCGTGGGCTGCAGCAGGGCACAGAGAGGTGATGCTCCTTCTCACGGGCCCCAGGGCAACTGTGCAGGCAGAGTAGGGCGGAAAAGGGCCATCGGGGTTGGCCAAGCTTCCGTGGTTGAATGGCGTGTTCTTTGGGCCCCGACAGCTGGGCTGACCAGTCTAAGCACATGACGCAGACAGGCAGGGTGGCTTCACTCCTGTTGGGAAGCGGACAGAGGCTGCCCTGGGAAGACGTTCCCACGGACCCCAGCCCCTCCCTCGCAGGAGGTGGGCAGGGACGGCAGGTGAGGCCCAGGCTCCGGACGGGAGAGGGCTGTCTATCAGCCCACTGGCCTGATGGAGGATTTTATTTCTAAAATACAGTGTTCCTGTTAGAAGGTACACATTTTCACATCTATTAAATTGCTTTGCATGAAAGTGTGCTTTCCTGGTACCATAGCAACCATACTTCCTAATCTGATTTAAATGTCTTACCTTGTGCAGCAGAAGTGAACGCCATGCTTTCTGAAGTCCGTGGCTCTGCTGTGCCCATGATGTACAATTTTTTAGAAAAGAAAAATAATCTCGGGCTGAAAATCATCCCCCTCTGCCCCATTGGCGGATGTTCCCCGCTAATGGTTACAGATAGGGCGCCGGTGTCCTTCCCCACCCCCTCCCGGCTCCTGGCTGGGACATCCTGGGTGGTTTATTGAAGCTTTCTGAACTGCAGCTTCTTCATCTGGAAATCGGGAATTATAATGTTCTACCCACAGGGCTGTGGGAAGGATTAAATGACAGAAAGCACGTAAAGATCTGAGCTCTGCAGCTGGCATTCATTAGGAGTTAAGTAAACACTAACTAGTGCTTGCCTCGCACCGGCCTCTTCCCTCATTAGTGGTGACAAGTGACCACAGAGGATGGTACAAGTCTGAGTCTGAAGTCTATGGCTCCCCGTGGCTGTTCCGAGGTGGTTCTCCACTTCCTGCGTGTTGCCTTCACTGTGATGTTCCATGCAGGCGCTCGGCTGCTACTGGGGGACACAAAGGCAAGACCGTCTCCCCGGGTGCCCCCCGGGCTGCTTCTTTCCAACCCCCCCCCACCCCACGGCTTGGTCCAGCTCCCCTTTGACAACACCTGTTAAACACTGGGCCACGGGAGACACGCGCCGTGGTCCTAACTCCCAGGAGAGCAGCTCAGGCCTGGGAAATGCTTGGAAACGTGTTAACAACAGGAAGGGTTCTATCCCTGGAGGGCTTGGGAGGACCGCCTGCACCTCGTGTCCCACCTGGCGGCTGAGACTTCCATCCCTCGGGCTCAAAAGGGACACGCAGCTTAGAGCCACACGCCTCTGCCGGCCGAGGGGACGGGGCTAAGGGCCGCTCCCAGGGGCCCGAGCGCGAGGGCTCCCAGGGTTCTTGAACTACAGGGTGCACCAGACTCCAGGGATCCATGTTCAGTGCGTATTCCAGAAATGCCCCTCCAGTGGGGTCAGCGTCCACCCAGCCGTCCTTCCAGACACCCAGGGAGATCCTGCCGTACGTCTGCAGAGCTGCTCCGTCGTTACCCTTACTTTAGAAAGTGCTGATTTAAGGAGAGAATGCCGAGGTGTCCGTGACGCCTTCACATCCCACAGCGGGGAGGCCAAGGGAGTGCGGGACAAGGGGGTGGTCGTTTGCGGGCCTGTCTGCGGCAGTTCACCATACGATTTCCTCCACTCGTCTGTATGTTTGAAACGTTTTGTAATAAAAACGTCATTAGAGGCTCAAGATCTGAGACCCTTGGAAATCCCCCCAGCCCTTCCCGTCTTCAACTCCAGCCAGAAACTCCAAGTGTTCAAATATCAGTGTTCACCTTCTTCGATACGTGAAGAAAGTTCCATTTCTAGGAAGTCTTACTTCCTCCGATCTTGAGCAGTCGTGGGGGGACTCGTTTTTCCTTCTCCTCCTTCCCGCTGCCACACCGGGGCGCATCCCTGCCCGGGGTCGGGGCCTCATAATCTGACGTGGTGGATGCGGCCCAGCCTCACATGCCCCCCGTGATTTTGCGGCTGGGGATTCTGACGGTCTTTCCCTCCTTCTCTTTCTATAAGCTGTGGTTCCTGTCCCCCGAGCGAGGATTTGAAAGGAGGGAAGTGGCTTCTCCTAAGGAACATGGGCAGTGAAATTGCGACTTCACGCAGCACGTACGGGACCTTCCTCCCACCTACACGGGCTGCCGGGCGACCCCCTTGGGATGAGGCGTCCCCATTGCTGGGGCGCAGACAGCATCTGCATTTTCAGCCACCTGAGTACCTGGCTTAGGGGAGGTGGCCACCGACAGACGTGCCCTCAGCAGCTCCGCTTCCCCCCAAAGGCCAGCAGGAGTCTTCCCGGGCTTTAGTCAGACCAACGAGGGTCACGTCCCCATTCCACACCCATCCCTGTGCTGTGATGTCAGGGCTCAGACCTGTCCCCTTCCGACAGATATAGAGAATGGGGGCGGGCGTTGTGGCCAAAACGACAGGACGGGAGCTGCTAGAACAGCCCTCATAACATATGTCCACCCCAAAGCGCCCACTTCGGCAAGCCCCCCACGAGGACTGGTGTGCCAAGGGGTATGCACAAACCTGGAGAACGTCGTCTTCTAGGAGCATGGCCATTTCCCACCAAGTGAGGCCTCTGCTTTCGGGAAGGAGATACCTAAGTGTGCGTAAACCAGCTCAGGTAGAAGCCCCAGGACGTAGCCATGCAGCAGGGAGGGGACCCCTGCTTTCTGGCCATTTCCTGCAGGTCACATTCTGCTTGAAAGGGACTCAGCCTCCCCTCCCCGACGTGCGCCCCGGGGAGGTAGATCTTACTTATGGCAGTTGCAAGGAAGGCCAAAAATCCTGTGCATGCAAAACCATCCTTGAAAATCACCCAAACCACTCATTTGCTCCAGTGGGACAGACATACCCTGTGCAGGCGTTCTGTGCAGGTTGTAAGAACCGCTCGCCCAGGCTCCCAGAGGGAAAACAGAGCTGCCTATGAGCAGAGGCCGGCGCCTTCAAACCAAAGCAAGAGAGCCCATGTGGAGAGTCCCCAGACGCCCCGCTGACCTGTAACATCCTCATGTTTCTCTTTTATTGCGAGTTTATCTTTAGTACCTTAATCTATGTGTTATGAAGATAGTTGCATTACTCATAGGAAGAAACAAAGCTCACAGCCTCGCAGGACCCATGATCTGCTGTTAACGACCTGCCCAGAAACTCAGGCATGGGTCGGAGCTGGGTACCTGCCAGCAGAGGCCTCCTTCGGCCTGGCCAACACAGCAGGTCCCTCTCGGGGGCAGGGGCACCTCCAGCAAATCCACCCCATCCTCCACGCACTTCCCGGCTTCGGCAGGCTTCGGGCTCACTCTCTGGCCAGCGAGTCTCAGGATCTGATTCCGGGCTGGGCACTACAAAGTGACCGGTCCAAGGTGGAGAGTCAGGCCACAGCAGGGACCAGGATTGGGGGTCCATCCTGTCCTCCACCCTGGTGTGCAGCCGGCACTCAGTCAAACCTATACTGACTTCAAATCTATATCTTGGCTGATTAGACCCACATACACTTTGCTTTTTGGAAAACTGCAGGGAATTTAGCCATGGGAACTTTCTCCTCATTCCTTTTGTTAACGATAATGCAAACGTCTGCCTTCTACACGAGAACTAAGTCCTGGAGGGTGCAGACCGTGCCCGTCCTGTTCATTTTCCTTCCTTCAGTAAGGAGAAGAGAGAGCAGTAAACACCTACTGATTGGCAGGAGAGCAGGTGGACCATACCTGCAATGTTCTAGGCCCGCGCTAGGGGCTTTGGGATAGAGCCCTGCTAACATTCACTGTGAAAATTTTAACAAACACTAAAGAAGAGAGGATAGCATGATAAACCTCCGTAGACCACTTCGATTTAATGATTATTACTATTTAGCCATATTTGCTCAACTGCTTTCTGCTTAAGCGTCTTAAAAGTGAATTACAGACAGTATGACATTTCACCTCTACTTTAATCCTTCTGCGTACACCCCTTAAAGACACAAGCATTTGCTTATATAACCCCCAACGCCATTATGAGACTCACCAAAATAAGTAAGCATCTTTCCTTCATCTCATCCAAAGCACATGCACGTTCAAATTTCCCTGACCCCCACCAAAAGGTCTTCCTATCATTGGTCTGTTCAAATCAAACTCAGACAACATGCACCGCAAATCATATTTGGTTGCTATGTTACTTGAGCATTTTTTACTCAAGAGAAGTCCATGCCTTTTTATCTGTATCACCAGCTGGGAGGACAGGTCTCATTGTAATCCTGAGATGGCCCTGCCATAATTACAACCCTACTGTAATTACAGCACTCTCCAGCTCGAGAACCAACCAAGGAGAAAACCAGGGCTCCAGTTGCTCACAGGGCTCGAAGCACCTGCTGATGGTCACAGTCATTGGCTTTAAACGTGAGATTTGCCTTCATCTCAAAACCACGCTCCTCCTGCCACTGTGTCCGTGTGAAGGGAGAAGATCCTAAAACTTTTTTCTTTACATTTTAAAAGCAACTTTAATATTGACTTTCAACACATTGTGACCAAGCTTGGTTATTTCTGGGAAAGAAAGAGGACTGGCAAAGGGAACCATGTGGATTCTACTCTGAGGGGTAGGGAGTGATATTTTCTGTCCCTGGCAGAAACTATCTAGTAGATAAGTAAATAAAACTCCAGGTTTTATCTTAAAAAGTATGGGGGTTTTCAGACTCCTGGAACAACCAAAATCAAAGACAGGACCAGCCTCACTATTTACAAATGGAACATCTAATAAGTGATTTGCAAAAATGACCTCACTCTCTGGGGTTCCTTTGATATGCAAATGCGTGTTTCTGCTTCTCTCGCCCTTTGCTCCTTCAAAAGGCCAGGGCTGGAGAATACAGGGAAATCAGGGAAATTGCCACCAGGTGAATTAAGGTTTACAGGGGCTCTTCCTTCCTGCAATTTCTTTCAGGCAAGGTTGCTTTGCAGAGAGAGATTTGTAGAGCAGTTCCTCCAGAAGCCCGTGCGGGCTGATAAAAGCTCAGTAGCTCTGAGAAGGGTTTATAGGCTCCCTTCGTCTTCCTGCACCAAGAGCTTGACTGAGCTTCAAAATTCCATTTCTTCCACATTGCCAGAACTCAGGAGTTCACGTCTGAAACCCTGATGCCTGATGAATGCATTTTTAAAATATATGTTACCAGAATATCGTGTGGGTATTTAATAGTAAATAGGAAAAACTCCAGATATCTGAATGTTTCCTCTTAGATCCCGTGGGCTCTGAGAGTGCACTGGGCAGGATCTCCCATAAAGGGGGTCTTCCAGATGGACCTATGGGCAGAAGAAGCAGGACGAAAGACATGGCTACCAAGGAGGAGCACACATACCCTTAGGAATCTCAGAAATCTGAAGCATGCCGTGTGGATCCCACAAATATGGAGTCTAAGGCGACCTCAGAAACCAGACGCAAAATTCCAAAATCTCCCTGCTCAAAGGATTGTTTAGAAGACAATTCTTCAGTCCTTAGATCGCATTTTCAAAATTCTCCCAATGAACATTGGCTTTTATAAGTAGAAACGAGAAAATGGCATGAGAATCTGTTTAATAAAAATGTAGGAGACAGAGAAAAATGTGTTGGAAGCCAATGCAAGTCTAGTAAACACCAAGGATTGGGAGTGGAAGAGTTTGCAGAGCAAAGCCTGCTAGGGTCCCAGGTTGGTTTTTTCCCTCTAAAGGGGGAGTTTACACGTTGTGCCCATGCACCTGCTAGCAGGACGGTGAGTCCCTGTCATCGTTGGCAGACCTGTTTCATTCTCCTCCAGCTTTACAACACAACCCATTTCCAAACAGGATCTAAAGACTAATATTCCCTGACAACAGTCTAAGAATTCCAACCAGAGCATTTCTCAGGGCCAGAATCCCAGAAAAGCTGAATTGACCCTTTAGATTCCCTGGGACTTTTCCCGTTTTCCCCAGCACCCAAACCACATGGTATGGAATGTTTACATGTTGGAATTTTTCACGAACGGGTCTTTGGTATGCAGTGGGATAATTTTGAGCGAAATCAGTAATAATCGTGAATACCACAGAAAATGCTTTGTGGAGGCCATTTTTCATTGGTGTCCAGAGACTCCTAACATCATGGTCAAGCATGACCTTGCTGTTGCCCACACAGCTCCACGCTGTCCCTTCCCTTAGTGCCAATCAGTTGCACCAACAACATTCGATCAGCCCTGATAGTGAACTTCTATCACAAAGAGTGACCGCGAGTCTCCCAATATTGGTAAATTCGTTCCTTTGCACTGCCTTCCCAGTCTAAAGACCCATCGCTGAAACTTCAGGCTCAAATTCATCCGTGGGGAAATAAATAACAAATCAAGCAGCCATTCACTCAGATTTATTGGCATAACCAGGTGAGGCAGCCAAAAGTCTCCAAGAGTGGGTTGTTGATTACAAGTCAGGCAGTGGGAAACAAGCTACCACTGGATTTCATGCTGGTGTGATAAATTCACCCATAGCCATGGATCGGAAAGTGGTAAGTCAAACGGATGGTTCCTGAAGATGCAAAAGCATATTTCATTCCACTTACAGCTTGATGCAGCTAATCAGTCTTAACCTCAGCATAACTCACGAGTCCAGGAGAGCCTTCTGGAAAGTGCAGGTATGATGCTCTTTTTGAACAGGCTCATAATTTCTGTGCACTAATATCCTGTGGGGAATTTGAGAAGTGGTTCATTTCCCGGATATTTTTATGGACTCTCCTAACGATACTCCAGCAATTGGCATCTGGGTTGCTATCATTGGCACTCCGGGTGCTTATCGGAGCTGACTGACTGCACAGAACTGCTCTGAAGTTTAAACTCTCAGAAATTCTGGAATTGGAGAAAGTGGTTTGATGAGAGCTAACAATATGATACCTTTCCAGAGGCTAACATTTATTTTAACTCAAGCATTCTGATTTTGGAAAAGAATACACAGAAATAATGACAATTGAACCCTTTTCTTGTCTTCCCTCAAGATTCTGTGTTCTCCTTCCACAGGTTCACTTGGGCACTTTGGCTTGTATCATCGACTTTAGGACAAATGCTGCCCGCTACATGGACATTACCTTTGAATGCCCACTTTGTCAAGGAGAAAAGAACCATCCTCCTCCTCAAAGGTTTTATGTTTCCCTAACCACTTGTACAGGGGCCCTTGTGTATTAAAACTTACCTGAAACCGACCAGTGCCAGTCAAACGTACTGCGGCTACCACTCTGTGGACCCCCACCCCCCCGGCACCGCATGCTGTGAATTGCAACCTACGGGAGCACATCGCCGGGTCACGTTCAATTTCTGTCAACACAATGCACGTTTCGGAGAGCAATCCAAGGAACCTGAATTGTACTTGATTCCGAGAAAAATAGGTTATAATTCCAAACATCTGCTTCTTAATAAGTAGCGCCACTTAAGCAAGAAGCACAGAGTTCATGTTCTGAAGACGAAGTCTGATGTTTGCCTAAAGCAATTGCTCTGCACGGAAAACAGCCATCCGAGAGGGTGGTCGCCAATCTGCACCTGTTGGGAGAAGAGCAAGGTTGAGACCTGAGTGAACAATGGAGAGGCCAGTGTGACAGTGGCTCAGAGTGAAGCCTAGGGGTGGACAGTTCACAAAGATGGTGCCGTAAGGACCCTCTGATGTGTGACTTTGCAACCCCGCCAATGTCAGGTGGAATCTACATCCTCAGCCCTGGGCAGCGGACGGGACTGGTGGCTGGCTGGGGCCAATCGCAGTCCTTCTGAAGACTTAGAAGCCTCGAGAGTCTCTGCTTGCTCTCCTGTAACCCTGCCCTGGTCATGAGAGCAAGCCTGGCTGACCTGCTGGAGGAGGAGAGCCGAGGTGTGCGGCCAATACCAGCCAAGCCCTGGGGGCAGAGCTGCCGAGGTCCCCACAGTGGACCTCAGAGGGAGGACAGCCCAGCTGATACCCTACAATCTCCCAGCTAAGCCAGTCCAACCATGAAGCCTCAGAATCCAGAATTAGGTAAATAGTGTTAAGCCTCTGAAGCAACTGGGTTTTTTTTCTTTAAGAAAAATAAACACTTTAACCCAACCCCTATCTACCTCCTGTCTAGCAACCACCAGTTTTTTCTCTGTATTTAAGGGTCTGGGTTTTTGTTTGTTTGTATCTTTTTTCTTTGTTCATTTTTTCTGTTTCTTATATTCCACACATGTGTGAAATCATATGGTATTTGTCTTTGTCTGATTTATTTCATTTAGCATTAAACCCTCTAGATTCATCCATGTTGTGAATGGCAATATTTCATTCTTTTTTATGGCTGAGTAATACTCCATTATGCATCTATAGACCACATCTTCTATACCCATTTATCAGTCGGTGGACACTTGGGCTACTTCCATAATTTGGCTATTGCAGATAATGCTGCTATAAACATCAGGGTGCATATATATTTTTGAATTCGTGTTTTCATATTCTTTGGGTAAATACCCTGTAGTGCAATTACTGGATCATAGGGTCGTTCTATTTTTAATTCTTTGAGGAACCTCCATACTGTTTTCCAGAGCGGCTGCACGAGTTTAATTCCCTCTAACAGTACAAGGGAGTTCCTTTTTCTCCATATGCTTGCCAACACTTGTTGTTTTCTGTGTTGTTGATTTTAGCCATTCTGACAGTTCTGAGGTGGTATCTCATTGTGGTTTTGATTTGCATTTCCCTGATGATGAGTGATGTTGAGCGTGTTTTCATTGTCGGTTGGCCATCTGAATGTTTTCTTTGGGAAAATGTCTTTTCATGTCTTCTGCCCATTTTTCAATTATCTGAGGCAGTTGTTTTAAGTTATTAAGTGTCAGAATGATTTATTGTGCAGGAAGAGTTAACTAGGGCAGACCCCATAATAACCCCCCAATCTCTCTCTGCCTCATCTCTGTCTCTCTAACACTGTCTCTGTCTCCATCGCTCTTGTCCTCACCTGTATCTCTCTCTATCCCTATCTCCATCTCCACACAGTGTCCTAAAGCCAAGGAGCCCCTGGTCGGCTACTCACCTCTGGGGAAAGAGTGCATGATATCTGGGCACTTAGATCACGTTTGCAAACCTTATAGTCCTAGAGTCTGTTTCACCCTTAAAATTAGTGAGAACTCCAAAGAGCTTCCGCTCATGTCTATCAGTATTTACCATATTAGAAGTTAAAGTTGAGGAAAGTTTAAAACTTGAGAAAATGCAAGCACACATGCCCTTAACCATCAGAGTGATGATGTCATCTGAGCTGACGAGGCCCCAGAAAACTCCACTGTACACTCGACAAAATGAGAGACAGGCAGATGACCTTCGGTGCTGTTATGAAAGTAAGTCTGTAAGTAAGATCCTGAGCACCTGTGACCTAGACCATTGTCACAGATGTCCCCAGGCTGCCATGCTGCTCTCCAACTCGGTCTGTGTGGTTTTGCTTATGAGCATAATGATCAGAATACAAACATTAAAAGACTTTCTCATTGGAAGGCTTAGGGCTCTACCACACAATGGTAAGTGCATATGGTTACAAACCGTTAATATAGAGTAAACACTCTAAAATTATTATAATCATTGCATCTCCATGGTAGTATTTATTTATAATGAATTATAGGCTTACAGGGGAATTTATTGAGCTACACGGAGAACTAATTATGGGAAGCATATTCATATCTCAAATAAAGTAGCTCCTGCTCTTTCTAAGTGATTCTTGTCTGAAGAGCTTCCATCCTTTCTTTTGGCCAAGGTGCAAGGCCAGTTATCTCCCCCAGGAAACCCCACGGGGCTCCTTCCCTGCTCTTCTAGCACTTTGAACCTCTTCCTCCACCCATGACTGTCTCCTCGAGTTCAGACCACACCCACTGAGTGCATGCCGTGTTCCACCTGCCTTCCCATAGGTCACGGTGCTGACGCTTCACCAAACCTGGGATTTGGACATGGTCATTCTCCTTGTACAGATGAGGAAACTGCCAATCTAAGCCATTGAACAACCTGCTCAAAGTCAGGCGATTAGAAAAAAAGACAAAGAAGATGTGTTCCAGTCATTTTCTCAAGTCCACACTCACTGGTCAAAAACGTGTTGCTTACCTGTCCTGCCAGGAAGCAGCTTGCAGGTGGGGCCCCAGCAGGCCAGGGGGTAGAAGCTGACCTACGGGGAGGCTCTCGTTGGCAGGTGGGGGGTGTCTTACAGCGAGGGCACTGGGTCTCCCGGGAACCCCGAGAAGACTCAGTCATCTGGCTGTGGAGGTGGGTGAGGCTTCGTGGAGGAGGGTGGCAGATGGTACTTTCCAAAACCGGCTGCAGTCATATCTCCACACGCTCATCTTATGAGGTGACTTGGAGGCTCCTTCCAGCGAGTAGGAGGGTCTGTGTTTCTTCCCTCTGAATCTGGGCAGATGGGTGACAATGGGGAAGGGAGGCTTTGCGACTCTCGAGGCTAGGCCACAGAAAGTGAGGCCGGCCGCCATGCTGGGAGGGGGCTCAAGTCACCCTGCGGAGACCCGGGGGTCAGGAAGCAGCAGTCAGCCCAGCTCCCCTGCGAGGTGATGAGCCGTCTTAGAATGAGTCCTCCTGCCCGGGGCTGAGCCACCTCCACTGATGCCGTGTGCGGCTGAGATGAACTGTCCCCTCGAGTCCTTCCCCAAAGAGAAAATTCGTGAACAAAATAAATGATGGGCATCGTCTAAAGCCCCTAGGATCAGGGAGTTTGCTGCACAGCAGTGGTTAACTGGCAGATGCTGGACCAGACCCAGATGATGAGGAGTGGTAGCCAGGCACGGGGCGCGGTTGGGAGGCTCCTGGGGAAGGAACAGCCACGTGCACAAAGACACAGCAGCGGCAAATGCTAAGACCGCAGGACCACGTTGCCCTGCCCACTGGGGGTGCAGCAGCAGGCCCGAAATACCGTGAGTGCCACGGGGTAGCTTAGACGCTATCATTCTGGGTCAGCAGTCCCCAACTACAGTTCCCAAGATGTGAAGCCTGGACCCCAAAGTCAAGACTATTTGCAGTTACAACATTATTTATTTGCCTTCCAGATCTCTGTGGTATTTGCCCGGAGGGTGTGGAAGCAATGGTGAGGAAAGCCACCAGCTAGCTAGCACGTCTCTGCAAGCACACACCGGCGAGGCTCGGCAAGCACACGCCCGTGAGGCTCGGCAAGCACACACCCATGCCACTTGGGAAGAAATGCCAATCTCACTTCTCAACATCCTGGATGCAGCAGAAAAAAATATTACTCTTATTAAACCTGAACCCCTGAGTATGAAATTAGGCTTATTTCTTCGTGAAAAACAAATAAAAATGTTGAACGGTACTGTTTTATTTTATTTTTAAAGAAATACTTTTAAATGCCACAGCTTTAACTTATACTATGATAACTATTAAAATATATAATCCAGGTAAACCGAGACAAAGCAATAACCCACCTAAACAAGGTCTCTCTGGGTCTTCGGTAATTCCTAGGCGTGTACGTGGGTCCTGAGATAGTAGTGCTGGAACCGGCCCTCTGTGCTATGCGGAGCATCAGACGGTTTTAAACACGTACCCAATCGTCTTAGGATTTAGGGGAAATCATGGTGGTGATTTCCTGGGGGATGGTTTTGTGCAGGATGGAACTGGAGGCAGAGCTAATCTTTTTAAGACACTCGAGCAATCCAGCAGACAGGTTAATAATTAGGGATGTGGAGGGGCGCCTGGGAGGCTCATCAGTTGGGCACCTGACTCTTGATTTCAGCTCAGGTCATGGTCTTGGGGTCGTGGGATCCAGCCCCGCATCAGGCTCCATGCTCAGCAGGGGAATCTGCTTGGGATTCTCTCTCTCTCCCTCTGCCCAACCCACCCCCCCAACTCATGCTCGCTCTGTCTCTCAAAAAAAAAAAAAAAAAAGAATTAGGGACATTGAACCAGCTTCAATGCCTGACCACACACACATGCACACACACACATGCACGCACAAGAACATAGTTTCCGGCTGAAATAGCAGTCAGTAGATATCGAGAGGTTGGAGAGAGGGGGTGAGGCTGGTCCTGGAGGGGATAGTGGGCTCCTCACACAAAGGCAGGCAGCTGACCCTGCGCAGGAAGACCCATGTGGATCCGGTGGAGCCAAAGGAGAGGCCAGGAGGGCGGGAGCAGATGAACATAGATTTGGTAGCACAAGAGGTTGGATCAGGTTTCCTCTGATGGCCTACATTTCCCTGAATTTTGCTGAAAAGTAACAGTAGGAGGAGGCCCGCTGCCAAGACTGTCCCACCTGAATGCCCTGTAAGTACCTGCTCCTGGACCCTGGCAAGTCGCATGGTGCTAACCACCCCCATCCTCTCTGATTGAACTTTCTCTGCCCCAGAGACAAGAGCCTGACAATGCTGATGACGAGAATCAACCTGCTCACCCACTTCTCCAAGCTGGGCAGCCAGCAGCTGAGGGCAGCACAGATGCCCACACCACCTCGGACCACCGAGCTTGCCTCGCGGAACCCGATTCTTGAAAGCCACCGGGCAGTGCCATCAGGTGGAAAGAAAAAGAGTCTGGACCCCTCCAGCACCAGCCTCTCTCTCCAAGCCCCTGCCTGTACTCTTTCTCTTCTCTCTCAAATAAATAAATAAAATCTTAAAAAAAAAAAAATCAGTATGAGAGAAAGAACACCTCTAGATCTCCATTTTTCTGGGGAAGTTTTATTCAGACAAGTGCACTTACCCACCTTCAGATTTAGGATTTTATTTTAACATCAGTTAGCCACCTGGTCAATGACCAAACCAAACAGAGGCAAATGGATTAATTAAAAACTAGGACCCTAGGGTTCAGTGGACTTGGGTTTAAAATGTGACACAGCCTCTTCCCAACCTCACTGGCCCTGTTTCCTTCATTGTGAGGTTGTTTGGATGTGATAGGAGATTCCTTATGTGAGCACTCAGGGCTCGGTGGGCGCCCCCAGAAAGGGAAAGACAGATGATCATTCTCATCCACATCACTGTTGAATTTTTTACTCCTGAGAAAACATCCTATATTTAGGATTATGTCTCCAGAGGAAAAATACTGTTCTTGAAATAATAGGAAGTGAATGTCCCCTGCTCCCTCACCCCCTTCGCCGATATTAATGGCTTTGCTAAAACAACAAATTCGGGCCCCGATCCTCACCGTGAGAGGAATCCATTCCTGTGGTGGCTCTGTATTCAGGACAGAAAGTTCCTAGTTCCAGAGTGCATTTAATCACAGCTGTAAATAATTTGGACGTTAGAAATCCATTTATACCATTAGCTTTTATGGTGGATTTTTATAATTTTCCCCTAGTCCCCATTTCAATTAAGAAATTTCAAGTTTTAGGGCACCTGGGTGGCTCAGTTGGTTAAGCGACTGCCTTCGGCTCAGGTCATGATCCTGGAGTCCCAGGATCAAGTCCCGCGTCGGGCTCCCTGCTCAGCAGGGAGTCTATTTCTCCCTCTGACCCTCCCCCCTCTCATGCTCTCTCTCTCTATCTCATTCTCTCTCTCAAATAAATAAATAAAATCTTAAAAAAAAAGAAATTTCAAGTTTTATAATAGATTGATGGGTGGTACCACACCATTAATTTAATGGGAAGGTTTATGTGATCTTGCGATTTCTTTGTCAATCCTTCTCCTTTAATTTGTAAAATTATTAGGAAAAAAAGTAAAATTCAAATAGAGATAGGACATTTAGAAATATAAAGAATAAAATTGTATAGATTAAACACACACACACACATACACACACACAGACATACAAATGTGTGAGACAAGTAAGCCCTGGGAAATGCAGAAAGATGGGTGGATCGTGTGCACACTGATATCTTGCTTGTGATCTTGTACTATGATTGTGCAAAATGGTACCATGGGGGAAACCGGGTGAAGGGTATATGGAATCTCTCGGTGTTACTTCTTACCCTGCACATGAATACATTAAAAAAAAAAAAAAAAAGAATGCAAAGCAGTGCACATTCTTTTGGCAAAATATCAACTCTTTGATAAGCTAAAACTAATAACAATTCTAAAAATTGGGGGGAAATGCATACCTGTTTCCCTCAAATTAACTAAATTAGATGGCCACACATTCTAAAAACTCCCCTTTAATATCCCACCATCCTCGACTGTGTGGATTCAGTTCTCGTATCTGTCTTCCAAACCTCATCCTCTGTGCTGACTTCCTCTTTCTGGAAGGCATCGTCCTCCTTTCTACAAGCCAGAAACACAAGGTCATCCCCAAGGTCATCCCCCTCCCTCCCTCACTCAATCCCCATTACAAATCCCGAATCAGTCCTTCCCCTGTCTCTCCTGTGCTTCCCCACCACATGCCCACGTCTGCTTCTCTCCCTCCACCCTGGACGGGTCTCCTGCTTCCACTGGGCCCTCCCTAAGCCTGGTCTCCTCTCAGCAGCCAGGACAATCTTTTTTAAAAATAGAAATCTGGCCACAGCGCCACCCCCCGCCCCGGGGCCAGAAGCACACGTTCCAACTGTGGCATCATGTTCTTCCACACTCCTGGCTACCAGGAACAACACTGCTCTGGAAATTGCTGTACTAGTCATTTTGTGGACGTATGTTTTCATTCCTCTTGGGTAAATATCTAAAAGTGAAATTGTTGGGTCATAGGGTTGACATACATTTGACTTTACAAGAAACTGCCAAACTATTCTCCAAGGGCCTGGGTTAATTTGCATGCCTACCAGCAGCGTATGAGACTTCCCATTGGCCCCACATCCTCACCAGACCAGGATTTTTATTTTCTTTAACTTTAAGCATTCTGACAAATGTGAAATTGTATCTCGTTGTGGTTTTAATCTGCATTTCCCTGATAACTAAAGATAGTGAACACCTTTTCTGTGCTTCTTGGCCATGTGTACAAGTCCTTCCAAGAAGTTGCTGTTAAAATGTTTTGCCCATTTTTATTGGGTTGTTTTTCTTGTGATTGTTGATTTATAAAAGTTCTATATATACTCTGGATATTAGTCTTTTGTCAAGTGTATATATTTTAAATGTTTTTCTCTGTGTGTGACCTGCCTATTTATTATATTAACAGTATCTTTTGATAGGCATTTTTTCACTTTGATAAAATTTTTAAAAATCAAGTTTTTCTTTTATGGTCAATGCTTTTTGGTGTCCTGCTTAAAGAATCTTTGCCTACCTATGTCCTGAAGGTTTTCTCCCATGTTTTCTCTAGAACTGTGCCATCCAACATGGCAGCCACTAGCTACACATGGACTATTCAGCACTAGTGTCCCAAATTTAGTGGCTTAATACAGCCATTACATTTTGCTCTTGGTTTTGTATACCACGAATTCAAGAAGGGCTTGACTGGGTGATTCATCTCTGATCTACGTGGTACCAGCTTGGTCTCCCAATTGTATGATACTTGGGGGTTTCCTGACATCCCTTCAATCTTTCTCTAGCTCCATAGCATAGCCTTTTGCGTATGGTATGGTCTTCTCACATGGTGGTCTCAGAGTACCTGGCCTTTTTATGATGGCTGGACACCCCCTGTCCCCCCCCACCCGCAGAGAGAGTGCTCTCCTTATGACCTAGCCCCAGGATATCACTTCTACTTTATTTTATTGACCAAGCAAATCACTAAGGCCAAGCTAGATTCAAGGATGAGGAGCAATAAACTTTACCTCTCAGCAGGGCCAATTGGGGAGGAAAGATATTGTTAGTGGCCACATCTCCAAATAAGAACAAGTCCCCACATTAACCGTGTATCCTGGGCTGCATTAATCTACTTATTAGCTTTAGTAGCTATTTTTGCAGATGTTGTACTATTTTAGATGTACACAATCATGTCAACTGCAAATAGCAATAGTTTTACTTCCTCGTTTTCATTCTGTGTGCTTGTATTTCTTTTTCTTGCCTTATTACACTGGCTAGGATTTCAAGCACAATGTCCAATAGAAATGGTGAGGGGGGGACACCATAGCCTTGTTCTAATCACAGAGGGAAATTATTCAATGTTCATTTGTGTGACTGTCTTATTAATAATTGACTCCACTAGGATGAAAGCCTCAGAACTATAAGAACCATGCCAATTTTAGCTCCTCTTTATATCTCCAGAGCCTAGATCAAAGTCTAGCTAAAGTAAACACTCAAAATATATGTGCTGAATAAATGACCTGAATGTTATCTTGGCCTAATATTAAATGCTAGTCAAGTTATTTAACTCTCAGTTAATACCCTCAGTTTTGTGTTTGTTATCTATAAACTAGGAGATTTGGTAGCTTGTTTCCATAGCACAAAAATGAAAAAGAAATATTGCACATACTCCAAGTGTTTTGGTTTTTTTCCATTTGAAAGGAGGCATCTATGACTTTTTCCCATGCTATGACCTCCTGCTGAGGAGAATAAATGGTACATCCCATTTCTACTATTCTAAACACCAGCCACAGTGGAGTTCCTTCTACTGTGAAAATAAATGTCTTTATGCCTGCCACCATGTGGGGACAGACGCTTGGCTTCATAGGTAGGCATTACAGGAAACGAGACTTCCCCATTCATCAGCCGGAAGCGTAGATCACACCAGGTTCCCTCCAGCCCAGAAGCCAAACCAAATGAACTTTTGAAGGATGATGGAGTACTGTGCTTTCTTCTGATCACTTTTTTTTTTCCTGATGCATTGATGGTTGGCAATATGAAAATGATAAGCCAGGTTGTAGACCCTGAGATTCCTATAAAGTGGGCACAGGACACTCTGACCCTGGCAGTCTTGGGCCTCTGGGCCTGGGCTCTCTCCTCCTGAGGCACAGCTGGAGGGGGGCAATGAAGAATGTGGGTGGGAGCATGAGCTATGCCTTCCTGAGGTTCTGAGCTTGAATCCCTGCTTTGACACTTTGTAGTTTTTGACCTTGTGTAAGTGCATGGACCTCTCTGAGCCTTCATTTCTTTATCCTCAAATGAGGAAAATTACTCTGACTCGAGCAGATTTTTGTAGGGATTAAATGATGTTGCCTTCTTTAAAAAAAAAAAAAAAAACTATCACACTGCACACATAGCAAGTACTTGATAAAGGGTAGTTTGTGCTCTTATTGTCATTATTATTGTGAATGACTACCAGGTAGATACTGACGTCCCCTACTAGGACTATGTTTTTTCCTTCTCCTTCTAAATCTCTTTGATTAGGAGAGATGGGTGTCTGCTTGGTAATCTCTGTCTGCACTATTACTCCCCTTCATGTTTATGAGTCCCCTTGAATTGTTCATGGTGTTCCACGTTCCTTGTCTGATTTTCCTTAATAGCTTCTATGATCCACAGCCCAGGTGGCCACCTGATTCACCCGGGGAGGAGTCATTCAAATCCGCTGGGCTAAGAACTAAGGAACTGTCCCCAAGTCCAGAGCTTGGGTTCTGCCTTGTCCCCTGTCAGCCTGGGAGGAAAGTCTCCTTAGCAAATGTCCTTCCTCTTTACACCTGGGGTTTGTTTCTTATTACTAGTTGCATGAAATTTCCTGCCCTCTCCAAAGAGTCTGCTTCCTGATTGCAAAAAAATGGGATCAACGAATGGAAAATACACATCAGAAACACAAACAGATTTTAACTGACTGGTTGCCTAGGGTCAGAGCTACAGCGTTTGCTTAGAGACTTGCTGGACTGATGGTAGGTCAGCAAAGCCACAGAGTGTATGTGCGGGTCTCTGCTCTGCCCTCCGAACTCTGTGGTGGGCGTTCAGGGTGGGGTAATTCTCCCTCAGGCACAGTGCAGAATGCTGAGCATCTGTGCTGTCAAAAGATGCACCTGCCCAAGCCACCTTGAATATCCTTGCAAACACCCTCCAATGAGTGAGAGCTGCCCCCAGGATGGTCCCTGCTGAGGGCAAACGTGTTTTTCTTTTTTACAGATATTCCTCATCTTTACTATGCCATTTCTTCTCAATCTTGTCTTTTGTCTTTTAAGGTGATAACTGACTGATTATTCTATGTATGCTCTGGAAATGTGATAAACCAGCTTTCAAATCACGTGGTGAGTCCACTCGCTTGCCCCTGAAGTGTGCTTGAGCACCAGCTGTGTTCTCCGGGAAGGACACTCAATCTCACAGGCCAGCCTTGGAAAACAATGCAAATGCCAATCCAGGTCACCTAGCAGCCGGGTGTTAATCACCTTCTGTGCAGAATCAGGTAACAACGTAAGGCAGGCAGCAAGGAAGAAGGTTCCGCAAATACTGCCAGAGAATGTGCTTATTTTCCAGTGTGATGCACACCAAGGTCTCCCGGGTGGGGGCCTTTGCCCACCAGCTGGCACAGCCTTTGAAGCTGATCCCCAGAGGCCCCAGGAGCTCCCTGTCATGAGCACCTTCTTGAGGGCAGCAAGTGCAGTCTTCCAAGGAAGGGGGATCCTCAGGAGAGCCACACCTGCCCTGGATTTCTCCCCCCTTGGTAACCGGCCGAGAGCTCCCAGCAGGCCCAGTGATGGCCTCCCAGCTCTGTGCGGTCCAGGCCTGCTTGCCCGCGGTGCCCCAGGATGCCCACCGCTCCGTGCCCCCCCAACCCTGGGTCAGCTAAGCGGGAATGCAAAGAGGTTCCGCCGGCTGAGCCCTTTTTATGAGGATTTAGTGATTTGCGTCTTCCATGAGCTATGTTCCTTATCAGAGAGATAACCTTGAATCACATCTGCCTTTTAAATATTTTACGGTCCTGATAGCAGCCCCGTCAGATCCCCGCAGACCTTTCTGCTGGCCCCCGTGCCCACAGTTCGCCGGCAGGTGCTGCCCCTAAAAGATTTGTTGTGAGATAGAACTCAGTCAGAGGAGATTGCTTATCGGCCACCAGGCGGCCGCCAAGTGGGCCCAAGCCGTCCCACGTCAGCCCGATTTTCTCTGTTTACAGCCGGATCTTCCACCTTGCGGGCAGTCTCCTGCACTCTGTGGGAATGCAGGTAGGAGGCAGGTCCGTCTTTTGGAGAAAGCAGTAAAGTTGCCTCCCCACCCAGACAGCTGCTTGTTGGGGGCACCTTTAAACCACCTTGGAGCTAAGCCTGCCAGATGAGCACATTAAAATACAAGACGCCCGGTTAAATCTGGCGGACAACAAGGACTTTTCCAGGGACAGTGTGTTCCAGTTGCAGCCCTACCAGAGCCAAGGCCCAGGGATCCTCTTGCAAATTTAGAGCATCCACGACAGCCGCCCCTGCCTCACCCCCTCCCAGTGCTGCCGCCCAAGACAGGAAAGGCTTTCCTTCTTCTTACTGTCTAAGGGTGTGTGCAAAAAATAATGGTAATGATACCCGTAAAACTCTGCTCTCAGCCCCTCCTCCGAGAAGAAACCACCCATCTAATCTCTGTGTTTTTCATTCTCCTCTTCCAGTGTTTAACTTGACAACATCAGTGTGGATCTGTCCGTGTTAACTCACACTTGCGTGTCATTGAGCTTCCTGCTGAGAAAACGTATTGTCATTTCTTCTGTAACTTGTTGCCCTCAACAATGTCTTTCTGGTGGTCAGCCAAGCTGCTGGGACAGCCGTGGGTCGCTAGTCCGCACTGGAAGCCCCATGATGATGGGGGCAAACGTTTGGGTCGTCTGAAGATTTCTGTTATTACCAGCAACACGGTTCCCCAGAGGGTTGTACCCCTCCTGCTCTGCGTAAGCGAGTGTTTCTCCAGGAGTTCCCCTAGGAGGGGACATTCGGAGTCACAGGTGGGTGTTTCGACTTCACCAGGTAGTACTCAGCCGTTTCCAAAGGGGTCGTCCCCACTTACATTCCTGCCAGCCAGACATGAGGACATGGGTTGTCACACAGCCTGGCCAAAATGATCCATCACAGCCACCGGCAGTCAGGGAACAGGATGTGAAATTAGATTTCACTGTAGTCTTACTTTGCATTTCTTTTTGATTTATTTTTCAGGAGTGGATCCTTTCCCAGGCATTTTCCCAATTTTTAAAATTTCAAAAAGATAAAATTTTGCTCCCTGAAAGACAGCAAGATCGATGAAGAACAAAGGACCACAGTGAGATTATTAACAATGTTAACGTAAATTAATTAAATAGGAGACAGAGCTAGAAGTACAATATAAGTTGAAAAGATAATAAGAAAGTAGTGCAGTGACCCCACATTGATGCAGCAGAGCCCCCAAAGCACCCAGGGGTTGTCCTTTCCTTGCATTCCCTCTGCGTGGAACTGAGGCCGGGACAGGCGTCTCCCTGGATGAAGGGAGTCCTTGTCTGGCCTCTGTGAGGATGTTGTCTTCCAGAGTCCGCCTTTAGGCTAAGTCCCTCAGCTGACATGTCCATTCAGGGGGCGCAAGACGGGTGCGTGTTTCCTTTGCCCCCTCCATCACTGGGCTTTGGGCCGCAGGGGCAGGTGTAGTCCGAGAGGAACCCCGGCTCAGTGTTCACTCACCTCTCAGGATTACTTTGTTGTTGTGTTTTCCGACAAACACGGATTTCCCTAATTCCCCCGCTAACACCACTGCGCACTAAAGAGGTTTTTTGGGTATAGAATACTTTCTTTGATTTTTTTCATAACACCTTTTTCATGCTAGCAGAAGCTTTTCATCATTTAAAAAACATGAAATGCAGAATCCAGAAGAGCTAAAAACAATCTTGCAAAGGAAGCCGAAAGTGGGAGGGATCGCTCCTCACTATAGAGCTCGCTACAAAGCTGTAGTAATCCAGACTCTGCAGTTTTGGCAGCAGAGCAGACACACCCGGATCAATGGAACAGAACAGGGAACCGTGTCGTAGACCCACAGAAAACCCCCAAGCAGGGTTCTGAAAAAGGTACAAACACAACTCGGTGGAGGAAGGATGACCGTTGCAGCAAATGGTGCTACAGCAACTGGACGCCTCGGGCAGACACCGAGGCTCCACCTGAGCCCACGTCTGGTGCATAGATCAACTCCAGTGGATCATGGACATCAGTGTGGAACATCAGAGTAGGAAGCTTTGAAGAAAACAACCATGTGGGGAAAACCTTGGGGACCTCAGGTTAGGTGAAGTGTTTTTAGACTTGACACCAGAGGCACATTCCACAAAAGCATAAATTGATAAACTGGATCTCAACAAAATTAAAATTGGCTCTAGGAAAGAGGACAGAGTGACAGGCTACAGACTGGAAGAGGACTTCCATCCAGAAAGTACAAGCAACTCAAAATTCAAGAGTAACATGCACACACACACACACACACACACCAACTAGAAAAGGGGCAGAAGACACAAAGGAGCTGTCGCCGAGGAGGACATTCAGATAGAGGTGGGAGCACAGAACAGTGTCCAGCATCACGGGCCATCAAGGAGATGCTGATTACAGCCACAGTGAGATCTGACTGCGTATCTATCAGAAGGGCTAATTTAAAAAAAAATAATGATGCTAATACCAAATGCTGGTGAGGATGTGGTGAAGCTGGATCTCCCTTCCGTTGCTAGTGGAAATGTAAGATGGCATAGCCTCTCTGGAAAACACTGTGGGTTGTTTGGTTTTTGTTTTTTATGGAACTAACCATGTGCTCTAACATATGACTCAACAATTGGCACACTTAGGCATTTATCCCAGGGAAATGAAACTTGAAGCTCACCCAAAAATCCACACATCAATTTTCAAAGGAGTTTTAGACATAATACCCCAAAATTGAAACAACCTCAAGGTCCTTCATAGGTGAATGGTCGAGCAAACTGAGAGTATATAGATCTGTGGAATACTACTCAGCAATAAAAAGGAGTGGAAAATTGACGCAGTCAACAACTTGGATGGATCTCAAGGGAATTTTGCTAAGTGAAAAAATGTCAGTCCCAAAAGGTTACCTACTGTCTTATTCTATCTATAAAGCTTTCTTGAAATGACAAATTATAGGGATAGAGAACAGACTAGTGGTTGCTAGAGATTCTGGAAGAGGCTGGGAGGGAGAGAGGTGGGGCTACAAAAAAGTAGCACGGGGATCCCTGTGATGGACTCTGTTTCTTGACTGTGGTCAAAGGGATTCACATGTGATAAAACTGCAGAAAAGTAAGCACGCACATGCACACATACACATCGGTGCATGTAAAACTGGTGACATCTGAATAAGCATCTATCAACGCCAATATCCTGGCACGACCTAATTTTGCAAGATGTTCCCATTGGGGAAACTGGGTGAAGGGCTCATGGGATGTCTTGCAACTGCATCTGAATCTATAATTACTTCAAAATTAAGTTAAGTGAAAACATGAGCTATCACCCAGAAGATTATCATTGTTAGCATCTTGTCTGCTCCCTTCCCCTCTCTCGGATAGAAGGATGAATATTTTTTTAATGCAATGAAACATTGCACACACTATTGTGAAATCATGGAGTCGGAGCATCCTTCCTTTACCCTATCCACATTGTCTCCTGTTTGTCTCCATTACAAGCGGTGCAGGGATGAAGACCCTGGTGGATCCGCCTGCCAGCACATCCTCGATGCCTCCCCTCAGATGAAGCCACTGGTTTACTTAGGACAGGTGCTTGTTCTCAATGAGTACAGTGTTCTAAAGAGGCAAATTTAAAAATAAAGAACATGACACAAAGGTGGAGGTTTGAGGATGGACTACTCTGTGGGATGTCTGGGCGCTTCCTTTTAGATGGGAGACAAGTGATTTTTAGTTACGTAAGTGTCACCAGCACTCACAAAGACAGTTTTATCGATATGCTCATTGGCCGGTGACTGCTCTCATGGATGGGCCTCAAGTGGGCGCCATGTTTGTCCAAGTTCCAGTATCTATTTGGAGGCTTTGGAGAGCTAGACACAGGAGAAAACAAAACACAGAACTAGCACAAAATTTATAGTTCATAAAGAACGAAATGATGGGGCATTTGGCTGCACCTCCAGGCCCAGGGGACAGGGAAATGGCTTGATGTCCTTTCTTGTTCTGTTGCATGAGCACAGAGACAGACTGGCTAAAGGGAGATAGTCACCCAGAGGCCAGGATGTCTTTCCCGTGCCCTATGAGCACCAAGTGACCAAGGGCGAGGACGGAAGGGAAGGGAAGGTGGGAAGGGTCGGAAGGACAAACAGACACAACCCTGTGGAACTTCTAAGTTGTCTTACGATGGTTCCCATAGAAAATATAAAATGTTTAATAATTTAAAACCCGCTTTGCTCATTCACATAATCTTTATTTCAGGCTTTACTATAGTGAACTGATTTTTAATGAAATTAAAATTAAAATAGGATGTTTTTGCAAGCAACTGATTGCCTAATTCTACGATCTGTCTGGGGCGTTATCAACAAGGCATCTAGGTCCAGATGGTTGAAAACACACACACAGACAATCTCCTCTACCATCAGACTTGCTGGACCTGTATCTTATCCTTTAACCTTAACTCGATCCCATTTAATTCTCACAACAGGGCTCTAAGGTTCCATCACCACCCCTATTTATAGACAGAAACAGAAAAATGACTCGGAGGAAAGATTAGCGACAAGTAAAACAGTTCACTTGAGGGAGAGTGCACAGCCTGGGTCATCGACTTTCTTGGGGACAGCTTTTCTGGATCATGCATGTGCACCTGTGGAATCAGGTCAGCCAGGGGGACATAATGGAGAGGATGTAAAGCAACAAAATCAGGTGCTCCCCAGCAGAGAGGAGGAGCCCAGGTTTTAACCGAGGACCGGTTGAATGAGAATTTCCTCTGTTCTCATGGCAGGCCAAATATGCAGGAGCCAAAGGATGACATGACGCTCCCACTTGGTCTGATTCTCTGAGAGCAGCCAAGATGCCATCTGGGACTCCGACAGGATCCTGGGTATGCAGCAAGCATACAAGAGAACCAGCAAACAAGGCCCAGGGGAGGAGAGGCTCAAACGCAGAGCTCGGAAACACGCATTTTACAGCTCTCTTGGTGGACGTTGAGCCACGTGGCTGGTGGGGGATAGATATCAAGGTGAAGGTGATAACCTACTGACAAGGAGCAGGATTCCACTTGGCCTCTCTTGCTGGGCACGCTCGTGCACCAGCCCCGACATCCCCTCAGCTGCGGGCAGTCCTGGGCATCGGTCTCTGATGGTACCTGCTCTCATGTGGGGAACTTTGGGAGGAATTCCATGAACTTTCATACCCTCAGCTGATGGAGACGTCGAATCCCCGCTGAATGCTGCCCCTGGCTTTGTTTTAAAAACCAAGAAAATAGCACATCACATGACAGCGCCTATTCTCAGAGGCTGTGGTTTTATTTATTGGTGAATGCCAAACCATCTATTTCTTTTTCTCTCCTTTTCCTTTTTTTAAAAGAATTTAACCTTGTGCTCTTAGTCTCCCTGCAAAATCCCATAACAAAGAATTGCAGCTGTATTTCGTTCTTTTATCTGCACTTAAGTGCTTTTGATCTGTTACTTTGGAGGGGTTATTTATCCTCCACCATAGGCTTTTCGAAGGGAGAGCAGTCCAAGGAGGCTGACCTGAACTGCCTATACCTTCTGGAAGGAGCCTGGCTCCCACCCCACTCCCCCACCCCGAACAATTTGCATTTTCTTTATCTTTCACGCTGCAGCTAAATACTATTTCATAAAAATGTTAGCGTTTCCCATTTTATTTCCAGAGAGATTACTCACCTTCTGGGCTTCTGGTACCTTCTGTCCTCCGACTTCGGAAGGCACAGGATGTGATTTCTTTCCTAGCGGCAGGCAGGGCCAGCCCTTACCTGCGGGTGAGGAAGAAGGTGAGGAAGTGGTCTTAGTGTCCTGGGACCTTGGCACGTGGCAGTTCCTGGGTCCCGTCCTCAGTTGGGGTGCATCGCCCCAGCAAGTCTGGGGTGGGCCCAGAAGCGGCGTTGTTAGCCCGCTCTGGGCGTCCGGTGGAGCTGATGAAGCAGGGGGTTAGTGCATCAGCGAATCCCTCCCGGTGGCTCAGGTCTACACCCCTCTGACAGGCACAGGTCGGCTCCATTTGGGTCACTGAGGAATTCTTCCTTCGCCTGCTGCTACTCAACTGTCATGGGTAAATGACCCCTGAGTGCCTGTTTGGAGTCAAGCCCCGGACAGAGCTGGGAGGGCCCGACACAGACAAACCTCACACACACGGACACAGACTCTGGGAGGCCCCTGGGTGTGTGGCTGGAGCAGGGGCTCAGGGGGTGGTGGGTTTGTACCGTGAGGCCTCTGCTGACCAGCTGCAAAGTACTTCGAGGGGTGACTTCACCTCCCTGCGCCTCAGTCTCTGCCTCCGTGAAGTGGCTGAGAGGACAGTGCCTGCCGTGTGGCGTTGTTGTTGTAATGGACAGGCAGGAGGCAGGAAGCACCGGGCACTTGACCAGCTTTGCCACGCAGGGATTGGAAAATAAGGACGTTCAGGCTCGTGGAGTCCTGCGAACCCCCTGGATGCTTTACGGAGTGCAGCGGCGTCCACGCGCAGAACGAAGCCCTCAGCCGGCAGAGGGAAGACTTCAGAGGAGACTCAAATTCTGGGCACCTCCGCAGGCTCCAGGCTGGAAGCCCGTGCTGACTGAGCAGGCTTTGAGCCCAGCGGCCCAGGCAGGCTTCTGAGAAGGGGCGCGCGCTGAGCTTCCTCTGCCCCCACCCCACGCTGCCACAGCCTCGGCGGGGACTGCCAGATAAGGCGTGGAGCTGGCAAAACGTCACTTTTGTACTTTTCCCCATTTCCACCTACCTGATCTCCCAGATGATTCAAATCCAAGGAGCGTCACCTTTTAGAATGAAGACAGCAAGATCTCAGCGATCAGAGGAGGCAATAATCTCACTACGAGTGCAGAGATGAGCCACCCCGTCCCCCTCCCCGCCCAGCTGCAGGTTCACCAGGCTCGCAGGACAGGGGCTGGGAGGGCTTGGCAGCCCTTGTGTACTCGAGGCCCCCCGGGCTGGGGGCCGCCTGCAGAAGGGACGGTGACGACGTGGCTGCCCATGAAGCAGGGGGTAGGGCCCCGGCCGGACCCCCGATGGCCGAGGGAGCCCCTCCTACGCAGGAAGGAGGCCAGGACCCGGGACATCATGGGCTAACCTGGCACCTCTGAGGGTGTGCTAGTCTCCAGGAGCCGCCAAACCAAAGTACCACAAAGGGGGGAGCTTAGAGGAATAGAAATGGATTGTCGCAGAGTCTGGAGAGCAGAAATTCTGAGGTCAGGGCATCACAGAGCCGTTTCCCTCCAGTGGCTTCGGGGAGGGTCCTTCCCGCCTCTTCCAGCTTCTGGTGACTGTAGATGTCCCTTGGCTTGGGGTTCATCACCTCCCACCTCTGCCTCTGTCTCCACGTGGCTTCTCCCCACGCGTCTCTCCTCTTCTCTCTTTCATAAAGACACCAGTTATTGCATTTAGGGTCCACCCGATTAATCCAGATGATCTCCTCTTGAGATCTTTAACGTGATCACATCTGCTCATTTCTTTCTGGGGGAGGGGGCACCGTCAACCCCGACAGAGTGCTGCCTCACCTCTGGGACCCTCAGTTTCTGTATTTCGAGAGTGGAAGGAATAATGGTGCTCTCCTCACGGAGATTTAGAGCATCGTTCTCCAAAGTGTGGTTGGAAGACAAGGAGGTTCTGCATCACCTGGGAGCTTGTTAGGAAGACAGCCCTTCAACCAGCCCCAGACGTGCCCAGTCAGAGCCTCCATCCTAACAAGGTGCCAAGCTCCTATGCACCCCAACATGTGGGAACAGCAAGCCGGGCACCTGGTGGGCACTCAAATCAGTGGCGTCTGTCCTATGACTGTTCCGCAAAGTATTCTAGGCATCCTGGAGATTCTCTGCTTAACAAAGCAAATCGACATATCCACCATCCCAAAATGAAGCTACCAGAATGGATTCTTCTGTCATTTATTTTCGTGGGAACAAACTCAACCACTTTTAAAAATTCTCTTAAAGAGGAACTTATTCTGAGTTACCACTTTTATAAGGACTAAAAAGATGGTTTATTTGCTTTTATTTCTTATTAAATACTTTCTGAATTGAAAGTATCTCTTCAGTAATGGATGCATTGGCTGGTGCTAGCTTCTCTTCCCCAGGGGAAATCTTTTCCATGAAGAAAATCACACTCTCCCCGATATGTGTTCTGGGCTTGGGCGACCTTCAGGCGGGTGAGGCCCACCCTGTGCCTGACAGAGACACACCTGAGGGTTTCTCCAAAAGGCCTGGAGAAAAATGGGCCAACACACCTTTAGACTCAGAGCCAGCCATCTGGTCAACCTGATTAAGTAAGAAAGTTTTAAAAGAATTGGCTTATTATCTCTAACCCTCCAATTACTTCCACCATTAACTGTGTTATACTCAGACCTGAAGTTATTTAAGTATTTTGGTTACTGTTAGGATGCTTCATACTGTCAATAATAAAAGGCTGAGATTTTTCACTACCTACATCATTTGTCTCTTGATAAAAATTTCCAGCCTTTATCTCCTTCTCAAAGGAACATAATTTAAATATGAATAATGAAAAATACTTCCAGACACATAAACCCAATAATGCTTTCTGAGGTGCAAAGTTGGATACAACACAAAAGAACTGAATGTTAGCAAATTGTGCTTTCTAACTTGGCAAGTGATAAAATCCTCAATGGGCCTGGCGTGCAGCTGCGGGAGGGACGGTACAGATGAAGGGAAGCGTGCTTTTCCAGCTATGGGTGAGGGTGAGCGCAGGCAAGATGTTCTGGCAAGGCTTTGGAATCAAAATGGCAATTCTAAATACCTTTTAATGGCATGTTTAATATTATACACATGCTTACTCTTTTTATGGAGATGAATTTTCAGAGAGAACCAAAAAGCCGAAGTATAAATTTATTCCTTTGCTATAAAAAAAAAATTTAACTTGCATGTAAGTTATTTATGGAGAAATAAGGAAATTCTAATCTAACTTAGGCGTTTGGGTCTTAACTGACACTCTTCGTCTCTCTCTCTCTCTTTCTCTCTCTCTCTCTCTCCCCCTCCCTCTCTCTCCCTCCCCCCGCCAAATAATAAACATGCATGTGCTTTTCAGGCATGGGATTTAATTCTACATAAAACTGAATAGTGGAATGATTTATGAAGTCTTTTGTTGGTTTGTTTTGCTGGTGTTACAAAGCATCTGCGATAGAAACCTTCCGGGTCCTTTGCCTCTGTGGGTTATGCGCAGCCCGTGGGGCATCTATCAAATGCCATACTGGGATTTTGCTGCCCTTCCTTACGCTCACACTGAAGGCAAAGCGAGCCTAGACTGGATCCTACTAAATCCACCCATCAAAATATGTTTGCCATCTCTGCTTTTTGAATTCAAGCAAAGAGGAGAAAACGCATACTCAAAATATGAAGGTGATTGTCCATGGACCTAAGTGGCTGAGCAGAAACGGTAAGTGCTTTGTATTAACAAATCCGAGTTCCTCCCGCACAGTCTCCCAGGGCTTCATGTATCCCGCCTTGTATTTAATCCCATTGTTTATGCAACAGTTATGAGAGAGAGGATTTGTTTAGTGCTAAGTGTTTCACACCTTGGGTAAGGCAGTTCATGTTCAAATTGTATTTTGGGCTTTATTTATGGATTTGCAGCTTTCAAAGGGTTTGGGGGTATGAGAGACATCTGTGTGCCTCTTTTCAACAAGGCGAGTCTCTCGTTGACAGGGAAGGCTTGTTGAGCAGCCCGTGATGGACTGTTTCCTTCCATATGAAGAGCAACACAGCTAACCACGCCACAGACATGTGATTCTCGCTCCCAGCACCACACAGACATTTGCAGCTGGTACAAAATGTTTGCTCAGAAGATGGATTAAGTGTGAGATTTAATGATTGAGTCAAAACAGCTTCAACAAGTTAGGAAGAGTCCAGTCCTCCTCGCGCTGCAGAAGAAAGCCCAGGTTTCTGTTCTACAAGATGGTGGCGGTCTGGATGACACGGTCCATCTGCTGCTGAAGCTGCTCGCCGAGGCCCACCTGCAGGCAGCAGGAACACCGAGCACTCGCAAACTCGGATGTGCACGAGTCTAATCCAATTAAAGCTCAGCCACTTCCAGGCCTCTCTCCAATCCCCAGGGTCCCACAAAGAACACAGGGATCTTAGGAAAAGCAAAGAAATTGGAGAGAACCCCCCGCCCCGGTCTTCAGTCTTGGCTAGCCATGGCTGACGTGCTCTCTGTCTAAGGGAGTGAATGAAATCCTGGGCACCACGGCCTCTGTCCACACGGATGCACTGGGGCACCGGCCCAGGATGGGAGCCCAAGCCAGGGACCTCCCACATGCCCCCAAGGCTCAGCTGCCACTACAGTCCCCGAGGAATGGCCCTGGACCCCCAGGCCTGCGGCCCTCCCTCCCTCCCTCTGTGTCTCTCTCTCCCACCTCCTTGCCCCTCCCTCTCTCCTTTCTGACCTCCTTTCCCTCCCCTCTCCCCTCACATGCTCTTCCTGCCCCCTCCTCTCGGGGCCAACCCCACAGAACCTGAGAAGCTGCTCAGACTTTCATGCAGAATCAGAAACAAAATCATCCTCAGACTATTTCTGCTTGCAGCCCTGCAGGTGTCTCTGGGGAAGGAGACACATGGGCCTGACCTTGTCCTGGCGCTTGTCAGTGCGATGTCCACGTGACGTCTGTGTCCAACTGGCCAAGGACCCAGGCACACCCACTGGGAGCATCTTCCGAGGGACACTGCAGTGAGCAGGTGGTAGGAAGAGGCTGCTGTGCAGCTGGGGGCTCGAGGGGGGCTGAAGGAAGGGGTCTCCCTTCTGAGGGTGTGGTCAGAAAGGGAGGCGATCTCTGGCTGGGGACAGCAGGCCGCCGTGTCTATGGGCAGGAAGATCAGGATGAGGACGAAGCTCCGCCTGTGGGGATGGGGAGCGGCCGACGGGCTAGTTGGGGGGCCCAGTGTGCACATGGGTGGGGACCTGGCCTGAGGTTGCTTGTGCGCACATTAGACTGGAGAGCACCGCGGCTTTGCTGGAAGCATCATACCAGTTTGTCATGACGTTGAGGTCAGCTTAGTGCCAGGACCTCGGCAGCTGCTGTTTTCCTTTTTCAGATGCAAGAAGGGAAAATTTCAAAAACTAAAATGCACATTAACATCTCGTTGAGCATTCCTGCCGCATCTACTCTATTCACCACTTCGTATATTGAAGACAAGTGACTGTCCCCTGAAGTCCCCGTTCTTGTTTTCATGTAGCAGAGCGTTCGAGAGCAGGAAAGCTCCTTGGCTGTAAAGGGCAAGGCTCCAGGGAGTCTGAGAGCGGCGAGTCCTGGGTCTGCCTGTGCCCCGTGGCCTCAGACAGTCGCTCTCTCCCACAGGGTGAGCGTGGGCCCAGGCAGAACCCCAGCTCCTACACGGCACCATCACCTTCAGTCTGGGACGTCAGGGACCCAGGACCGTGTCGTCCTGCAGCGGCGACCGTGGGGAGGAAGACCAGCCAGGAGCCAGGGACCAGTGCCGACCACCTCGGCCTGACTCTCTCTCTCTGGACTTTTCTGTTGAAAATGCCAATAAGGGCTGAGAAAAACAGAGAGACAATGTATAGATCTATAAGCACATATATGGGGAGGAGGGGGGAGGGAAAGGAAGAAGGAGGAGCAGGGGAAGGAAAAAGAGGGAGATAGGGACAGAGAGAAGAGGAGAGAGTCATTTTAGTCAACTAGATCAACTAGATGTGAGTCCGGGGGTGGAAGTTTCCTCCAACTTCTGTCGGTAAAACTGCCATTGGAAGAGAAGGGAGATCTATAATCAGAGTCAACGATGTGCCTGTAGCCCCTCCTGGCAGGCCAGGACCGACCGCAGAGACAGGTTGAGCCAGGCGAGCATGGGGGTCTACAGAAGACTTGCACCCAGGGCACCCCTTCTAACTCAGCAGGAAACAAAGTCAAAGATGCTCAGGGCAGTTCCAAACCAGACCTGTGCGTGTATATCTAATTAGATCCATGTCCTGTCATATTTCCACCATGGGGATGGCGAGTAATAACTGTTGCAATCTGTGTGATAATATATAGTTACTATGGTAACAATTTAGTCCACCCAGGTTGGCACCTGCTTTCTTGTCCCCGTTCACAGTGGGCACCGTGGGCACCACCAGCATTCAGTGGACATTCAAGGAGTGGAAGGATCAGAATGACACTGTGTAGGAAAGATTTTAAGTTTTAGGACCGCATGTTCACCTATGGTTTTACTCTGTTGCTTCATCCATGTGACAATTAAAACACAAATGTGCCCGAGACCCATCATTGTAGGTTGCAGTGGATGAGTTTTGAGAAACTGCTTTTGATTTTGATTTTCTGTTTCACACCCATAAACCTTTATTTCAATGTCTCTTTGCATCTTTATTCCCAACTTGAAGTGTTTTTGTTTCGGACTTAATTCCCTCCGTGCTCATATGCTTCCCAATTGCAATTGATCATGAGACTCACCTGTGCCCGGAGTTAAATGCACTCAGTCCCTGGCGCACCCCAGACCCATCCCTTCAGAGTCTGCAGAGGTGGGGCCCCGGAGTGAGCATCCTGACCACTGCCTCCACACGCTGGAGGGAAGCAAGTTTTGTGATTCAGTGAAAAGCAGTCTACTCCTCACCTAGCAGATTTTTAAACCCACTGGAATATGAACTTGGTAGATTCTCAGTGGAATTTTAAAATAGAAGGCCATGGACGTGCCGCTTAAAACCACCACCTTAAATGACAATTGGGTGAGTACTCTAGGCCAGGCTTTGTTTGCACACAAGGCTGTGGGATTTTGTCAAATGCTTTTCCTGCATTTTTCTTCTTTAGCCTGTTGATGCGATGGGTTCCATTAATTGGTTTTGAATGTTGAACCAATCCCACTTGGTCATGGTGTATAATTCTTTTTAAACATTGTTGGATTCAATTTGCTAATACTTTGTTGAGAACTGTTGTGTCCATGATCATGACAGATGCTGGCCTATAGTTTTCTTTTCCTGCAAT
Source organism: Neomonachus schauinslandi (assembly GCF_002201575.2). Taxonomy (NCBI): domain Eukaryota; kingdom Metazoa; phylum Chordata; class Mammalia; order Carnivora; family Phocidae; genus Neomonachus; species Neomonachus schauinslandi. Next base: position 135,862,896 of record NC_058412.1, read on the forward strand.
ATCTTTATCTGGTTTTGGTATTGGGATCATGCTGGCCACATGGAATGAGTTAGGAGGTGTTCCCTCTGCTTCTACAAGTGATCGTGGAGAATTGGTACCATTTCTTCCTTAAGTATTTGATAGCGTTCACTAATGAACCCATCTTGGCCTGGGGCTTTTTTGGAAAGTTAATTATTGGTGCAATTTCTTTTATAAATACAAGATTCATATTATCTCTCCACCCTTGAGTGAGTTTTGGTAGTTGTGTGTCTCGAGCGAGTGGCTGATTTCATCTGACTTATTAAATTTGTGGACAGAGTTGTTCATAGTATCCTTTTACTGACCCTGGGCTCAGAAGTGGTGGCCCCACCGTTCTTTCTGATGTGTGTCACTTGTGACTATATATGACTCTGTATTCACTGTGGCAGCCTGGCTAGAGATTCATTTGTTTTAGTCACCTTTCCAAAGAAACAGCTTTGCATTTTGTGCATTTTCTCTATTGGTTTTCCATTTTAAATTTTATTAATATCTCCTCTACTACTTGTCATTTATCTTCTCCTGCCTGCTCTGAGCTGAACTCGCTCTTTTTGTCTCATTTCTTAAGATGGAAGCCTCGATGACTGATTTCCAACCCCCCTCCTTTTCCAGCACCTGGCACTTGCCCAGACTGCCTTGAGGGAGGCACCTGCACGTCCCCGGGGTGCCGTGGGCCCACCACCCGTCCCAGCAGTGACAGGACAAGCCCGCTCCTGCGTGTCCACTCTCCAGTGGGGACCTGGGCTCTTCAGGACAGCATGACGCACTGGTGAGCAAGCATCCCGCAGCAACAGTTTGGAGTCATCTGTCGAAAACACTGAGGTTGAACTGCAAGGTTGTTTGTTTAAACCTGGTTGGGAAAAAAGCCAAATCAGAGTTGATTTATTCCTCAACAAGAAGAGACTGCATCGAGCCAGCATATTTATATGCACATATTCCTCCCGGCTGGGCAAACTCCAGGTCAATAAAGCACACCGGAGTCTGAAAAGAAAAAACGTCTACATACAGGCTAATACAGAGGAGGGGACAACATCTGCTTCTGCTCAGCTCAGTCCAGCCCACCCCACTCAGGCAGAATGAGCGGGCCCCCGGATCTCGGCATTCAGATACCCTTCGAAGTCCATCTCGGGGCTGGGTGGGGACACAATCTTTATACATCCTGAAAGGAATCCTGTCTGTCCTCACGGTTGCCCAGCCAGGCTGTCCTGGAGGACCTCTCCTGCAGAAACTGCCAGAAGCCCAGACCCACAATCTGGCAGCAGGCCCAGTCAGCTAGAGTCTGAGGAGGGGTGGCCACCCTCCCAAGGGACACAGCCCACCCCTGCCTCAGCACACCACCTGTCCTGAAGGTCAGGATGCAGGGACACAAAGAGGGACGGGGGGAGTGGTCCTATTTCTGGCAAGCGGGCTGATCCATTGGGCATGCATTCATTGCACATCTAGTCCAACTGAGCCGTGCACATGTGAGTCTGAGCCTCGCTCTGACACTGAGATACCCCACCCCAGATGCACAACACACATCAGTTTCATCAGCCATAGCAGGACCTGCCGCAGAGTGCGGTTGGAGGACCGAATGTGATGGTTCACCTAGAGCACAGCTGTGAGCTGACTGGTGCCCCCAAATCCATGCATGGAAATCCTCGGCCCCAGCACCACAGGCTTCTGCCTTATGTGGAGATGGGGTGTTCAAAGAGGTGATGGAGTTCGATGAGGTCAATAGTGTGGGCCCTAATATGACTGGTGTCCTTACAAGAGGAGGCGATCAGGACATAGACACACACAGAGGGACAACCACAGAGGAGGGAGGGACAGACAGCTGTCTACAAGCCAAGGAGAAACAACCTGGCTGAAACCTTGATCATGGACCTCCAGCCCCCAGACTGTGAGAGATAAATGTCTGTTGCTGAGGCTGCCCGGTCTGTGCTCTGTGTCACGGCTCCCCGAGCCGACCAGCCACAGTGCCTTTACACATCCTGGAAGGACTCCCACCTGTCCTCACGGTCACCCAGCCATAGCGGTATTGTCCTTCCATATGTACTAACCGTCCCCGGCACCAACGCCAAGGTCTGGGGCCCAGCGGGGCTCCTCCTCGCTTCCATGTGATGCTTGCTCAAGAGCTGATCAGAAACTTGCTCCTGAGCGGCCTGTGAAGTGGTGGGCGGCGAGGAGCCCAGAGCCATCCAAGCCCATGACGCCTACGGGAAGGAACGCAGAAGCAGCCCCCCACCCGCTGCAGCACAGGCTGCCCCCCGCTCACGGGAAGACCGCTTCTCCGCTCGTTCAAATCCCATGGCATGACTGGAAAAAGCCCTCGCTGGCCTGAGGGCCTCCGCTGCTCAGCCCTGGATTCGCGGGCATCTCAGGGACGTGGAAAGCAGCCCGAACTGCCGGGAGGTGATCATGGCAGGTGGAGGGGGCCCTGTGCCCTCCGGCTGCTGCCTGGGCTGACATGCACCATCATATAAGGGGGACAAAGCTGCTGTCCAAGCCCCCAGGACCCCTCCCGCAGCCCAGCCTCCCTGGACCATCCCACGCTCCTAGACCCAGAGGTTAGCACAGGCCGAGGCTCTCGCAGCATCGTGCGCCTGCCCTAGAACCTCATCTGTGGATGGGCCATGCCCCCCCACCCCGTGCTGCCCTTGCCTGGTCCCCTGCAGCCCCCTTCCCCCGCCACACTGCCCCAGCCCCCTGCAGTCCAGCCACACGGAGTTCCTTGTGGGCTCCCAGGGTAGTGCGGACGTAACACCCACCCATAGGCCACTGCAGCAGACTTCCTTCACCTCAACCCTCCCGGCGTTTCGGGGAAGGTAGCTCTTTGTGCAGGGCTGTCCTGGGCGCTACACAATGTTTGGCAGTGTCCCTGGCCTCGATGAGATCCCAGCAGCACCCCTCCGCTGTGACAACTAAAAATGTCTCCAGACATTTCCAGGTGTCAGACCCAAGTGCCACCGTGAGATCCACGACACTGTGTGACAACTGACCGGGATGTCTTTTCTAGAGCACATGCTATGAGGTGTTGGGGACAGAGTCCTGCAGACACATTGGCGGGGCGGGGCATCTGGAAAAAGCTCCACGGGTGAGCACGCCAAGAGCCGCCGGGCTTCAGTTGGTGGGGGTGAGCGGGCGGAGGGAGGGACCGCGGCACCGAAGCTGGGCTCTGTCGTGGGCAGGGGTGGGGCCAGCCCGGGCAGAGCAGAAATGGGTGGGAGGGTCTGAGTCTAAGCCTGAGAAGTCTCATCCAGCCAAGAGAAAAAAAGAATTTGTGGCGGACGACCAGTGTTGGAGAAGAATCCTCAGAGTTTTATTCAAGTCACCAATATGATACAGCTGCCAGAAAATTACTTAACGGATGCTAGGCTGCATTAACAGAAGCATAAGCTTGGAGAAGCTGGAGATGATGGGCCAATGGGATGGAGTGCTTGCTAAATTTCCCCAAAACACTCCACAAATGTCCCCACAAGTCGATCCTCCCGGTGCCACAAACTGGCCAGTGTCCTACGTGGCATGACCAGGGTAGCGAGTGGACTTGGGTCATGTTACAAGGAGCAGTAGGAGGAAGGGGATGTGCTCTGCAAGAAAGTCTCTGCGAAAAAAGTAGGACAGCTCTTTAGGAGGCAGAAGGGGGCTGGTGCAGGATGCTTCAAGGAAATGATGTTTAGGTCGATGTAGGGAAAAGGAACATTAGAATGAATTTGGCCCTGGGGGATATTGGCAGGCAGTGCATTCCTGTCATTAGAGGTGTTCATCCAGAGCTGGGGGGCCACCAGGCAGCACCAGAAGAGAGCTGTTTGTCCCCTAGACCGAACATCAGAGTGAGTGAGTTTGCGAACGTGCGTGAGAAATGGGCTTCTTGGTGAATGACCTCCCCTGGGAAATGCTACCTCCTGTGCCCTCCCTGGAAGATTTGTGCTGCACACGTCAGCTTGAAAAAGGCTCTGGGAAGTCCTGCAACCGACACACCTGCCTTCCTCAGTTTACACTCCCAAATACATGTGACCAAAACACTTTTTTTAAAAGATTTTATTTTTTTTATTGGAGAGAGAGGGAAAGAGGGAATGCAAGCAGGGGGAGGAGAAGAAGGAGGAGCAGAGGGAGAGGGACAAGCAGACTGCAGACTCCACGCTAAGCACGGAGCCCAGCTCGGGGCTCGATCCCATGACCCTGAGTTCATGACCTGAGCCAAAATCAAGAGTCGGACGTTTAACGGACTGAGCCACCCAGGTGCCCCGACCAAAACACTTTTTTAAAAAGATGGGAACTGGGGCTCTTGGGTGGCTCAGTCGGTTAAGCGGTCCTGGGATGGAGCCCCATGTTGGGCTCCCTGCTCATCAGGGAGTCCGCTTCTCCTTCTGCCTCTCCCCTGCTTGTGCTCTCTCTTTCTCTCTCTCTCTCTACCAAATGAATAAATAAAAAATCTTAAAAAAATAAAAAGATGGAAACTCTCTGTCTCAAAGCACTGGTGATTGCAATATTCTTTTGGAATGCAGTGTTTGCAGGGACCAAGCATGACATTGGGGCTAGGAGGTGACCAGCCAGATGCCATCCTCCAGTCCGACGCCTCCCCATGCACAGGCCCAGCTGCCACGCTGGGGGCACCTCAGCCCTCCTCCGGATATGCACGTCCAGTAAGTGCCTCTCTCCTGCTCAACCATAGACTGCACAAGGCTGGCGAGCACAGCAAACCCTCCAGCACCAAGCTGAGTGTAAAATTAAAAAATATCCGTTTAAGAAAGAATGAAGAAAATAGGGGGCAGGAGGGACAGAGCTGTGCCAGGTCCTCAAGAGGCTGCCCAGCATCATTCGAGTGATGCTTCTCATCACCAGCAAGATAGGTGGGAATTCCATCCGAGGTTTCCAGAGCCTCTTCCCATCCAGCAGGTTATCCTATAGGAGAGTCTTCAGCCATGGAGGGGGCTGGCTATCCGTGAATATTTTTCAACAGAGCTCTGGTGTGTGCATTCTGTCCCCGGAAAGGTTGGCAATTTAAAGAGGCAATTGCTTCTTGGGCTCACCCTGCAAAATTGGAACTAAAAGAGCCACAGTCTCCATCGAGAGAGCTCTGGGGAACTGGATACAATCCAAGAGAGACTTATTCCGGACAATATCAATATTTGTCCCATTAAAAAGGGTGGTGTAAAAATCAGTTACGTTGTTGACAATGCTCTTCAGCCACCGCCCCCCCCGCCCCACCTAATCCAGTTATGAAACCTGGTTATTCTCTCTGGCAAACCATTTGGCAAAGGAGCTTTGTGAAAAGGCACCCAGACCCCTGGCCCGTGATCCTCTTCTGGAGTTCAGCTTAGAGGCCCGAAAATGACAGTGTGTGCGCCTGACCCCTCTTCATCATTTTCTCCCCCAGGACACTGTCTTCCTAACACTCTCGCCAATGCAAATTATCCACTTAAGTTCTCACACAAAGTCCAATGGCCAATTTGTCTTTTTATTTCTTACACTTAAAGTAATTTGCCTTCAAATAATCTACGATGAATTGTTCATTTTACTACCACAGCGAGCCATCCATCCGTCCGGGGAGCCACTCATTCTGTGACAAGTGACAAAGGGCTTGCTCTCGGCCGAGAGAGTTCTCAGGGGGCTGCTCAACCACCGGCACAGTGGTGACCCTGAGCCCCGAGCCTAGTCCGCGGGGAGGTCAAGACCCAAGCATGTCTTCCCTGGCCTGAGGGTGGTCGGCTGGCTTCTGCAGGGAGTCCTCAGTTAGCTTGAATAGGGTCACTGGTCCACTGGCCTGGATGGGTTTGGGCTTTGTTATCCCTCGTGGTTGCTGCGAATGAGTTCCAGAGGGAGGCGGTGGCCCATCCAGTTTTGCGTGTCTGCCCCCAGTCCCTGTCTCGCCCGCCTGCCCGTGGATCCTACATCTTTCGGGGGGCAAGCCAGGCTCCCAGCGAGCCCCTCCCCAGACCTCAGGAGCCTTGACTACGTCCTTCACAAGGGGTCCACCCGTAGCTTCCCCACACCTCAGCAGTGGGAGAAACGCAAAGCCTCAGAAAGCAGGAATCCCGGGCTCTGCTGGACAGGGTACTGCGCAGCTCGGCGGGAAAAGAAGCCCCCGTTCCAGAACACGGGCGCATCACGGGGACATGGATGGGGTGTGCTGTGTGCATGTCCGTCCTCTGCTCTGTCATCATGTATCTCTCCGGGAAGCTTGAGGGGCACGACCTGCCCTTGCAGCCACCAGAGTCTCTGGGCTAAGGGGACAGTGGGGATGGGCAGAAGGGGGGTCCCGGGCTGCAAAGTGCATGAGAGCTTCTGGTCAAGGTGCTGCTCTTTGCCTCAGGCCAGAGAGGACATGATACAAAACGCACACGGTGGAATTTAACTGGCAATTAGGGATGGTGGTCTCCAGCTGGTCAGCTCACTGCTGTCACTCTGGGAGCAGGTGACGTGAAGGGGCCGGGCCCTCTGGGACCGCACGTGGACACAGGGACCCTCAAAAGGCACAATGCATTATTCATTGTCATAAAAGGCAAAACTGAAGTTTTATCATAAAATGTATGTCTGCATAAAAGAACCTGACAGGGCAAATCAATAAACAGGGAATTGCTTGTCTGGAATGGCCTTTTTGATTGTTTTCGTTTGTTTATCAAAATAATGCTCAAAAAAAGAATGATGACCCCCTAGAAGGCAGGTCGAGGAGTGGGCACAACTTGCTCAAATTAAAAAATAAAAAATAGCGTGCCCCCCACCCCGCCCCACCAGCCTGCAGGGAGAAAGCAGGAGCAGAAGGGGCTGTCTCTGGTTCCACGTGGGTGCTGGCCACCACGGAGAGGGGTGCGGGTACACCTGTGTGGGGGGCTGTCAGCCTGTGTGCCTCCTGCAGCTCAGGAGCCCACGCCCTCCCCAGGTTCCAAAAACCAGAAAGACATGCGTTTTCCTAAACAACCAGCCTGGGTCCTTCCTTGGCTCAGTTCCCGGAGGCTTCACATCATCATCATTTCAACAAATCTTCATAGAAATTCCTTGGGGTGATAGCATGACACCCATCTGACAAAGAACACTGAGACCACATGTCCCCCGGGAAAACCTCCTCACCCTCGCTGTGAGCACCAGAGAGGACAACATCTCTTCACCCAGGATATCGGGGGACAGGGCAGTTTTGATGAAGAAACCAGGGCCACCCCCAGCATGGAAGGCAGAACCAGGTCATCTTGCTCAGGTGCTCGCCTCCCCTCAGCCCTGCTCCCCAATCTGCAGGAAGTCCGGCGGGGTGTTCCCTGGGATGAAGGAGGCAGGTGCAGAACCTCAGGCTCAGACTCTGCAGGCACTTGGCCCCTACTGAGCGGTCCCAGGCACCGTTCCGGCTCTCAGCCCAACCTCGAGTGCTCTCCGAGCCCCCTGCAGCCCATGCAAGGCCACTGCTCAGACAGGCCTTCGCTGACCGCCCTGGTGAAGTAGCCTGGCCCCATCCCTTAGCCGTCACCCACACCAGGACCCGATTCTTCCATTTCCTGGAGCTGTCCACAAATACCTTTATCTCCCACTGTTCCATGTCGACCACCCCCACTCAGGTTCATTATTAATGAGTGAAGGAAGCTAGCAGATCAATAACAGGTGTATTAACAGCACTTGTTGAATGAACGAATAAATGAATAAATGCATGCATGCCCTGTGTCAGACCCCGTGCTGGGGACGTGGCTGGAAGGAAAACATTCAAGCCTGTAATTACGGTGTACGTGATGAAGGGGAACGTCGAGGTCTGTTGGAGAGCGCAGGGACCGAAGCAGGAGAAACCTGGCCTGGGGGGCCCGGGGTGCCGGAGCGGGTTTGGGAGAAGCAGCAGGGGAGGCTGGGGGCGGGAGGCCGGCGCTGCAGGAGGCAGGAGCTTCCTGTCAGATCTGCAGAGATAAGAACCGGGGGCTCCGACCTCTTTGGCCAGGGCTGGTCAGGTGAGGCTGGGGAGGGCCCCTCTGCCGACCCCCGACTCCGGCTGCAGCCAGCAGGGACTCCAGCGCTGCCATGCCGATCCGGAAACAGCACGAGCAAGTGAGCGAGGAAAGCGGTGCCAGGTATTTTGACAGTTCAGTGCATCTTCAGCCTGAAGAGGCCCCAGCCTAAGAGCCTCAGCGGTCTGTCACTAATGATCATTTAATACTGTTTGGTATCCGTGTGTGTACACATTCCCAGACAGAGTAAATTGCGTGTGGGTGTTTACATTGAAGGAGAGTTTCTATGTTATAATTGATAGAACTTTAATTTCCATGTGGTCTCAACAGTAAACATGCAAATGGCTCTTTTCAGTACGACCAAGCCTTCGTTATTTTTAGGGAAGGAAAATGTTTTTACTTTGGCCCCCAGACTGAGATGGAATTGAAAGCAAATGCAGATGGGACGAGAATGGAGACTCGGGGCTGTGCGTGGAGCTGGCTGGCATCTCCCTCTGCTCCTGCCTGGCTCCCAGGATCACTGACCCACGGCCACGGCTGACACGGGCAGCCTGGGCGGGCCCTCGGCCACGTCAATCACAGTGAGTGCGGGTCACTCATCACGAGACGTTGAGCTTTGTCTCCTGCAGTGAGATCCAGGACGGTGGCCTGGGGGCAGAAGAGGTGCCAGAGGTCTTTCCTAACAGCTCTGTGTTCACCCTGGAGGGTGGCATGGGGCCAAGTGAGACCACAGATCCACAAGTGTGGCTGAGCTCAGGGTCCCTGGTGGCCTTGCTTGGACCCAGTTAGTAAAGTAGAGAGGGGCCCCCCAGCACTGCTGTTGGTTGTTGCGGGAGTGAGAAAGGGCGATGCCTTCGAACAAGCCAGACTGGTGCTTCTCGGGGCAGGGTGGGGGGGGCTTACTCCCAGGGGACACGTAGCATCATCCAGAGACCTCCCTGGTTGCCAGAGCTGGGCAGAGGCCAGGGATGCTCCTACAAGTCTTACCCTATGCACAGGCAGGACAGCCCCGTGTCAAATGCGCCAAGGTGGGGAACGTGCCCTGGAGAGCACAGTGGAGATCCTGGCCCCCAACTGGTGGCCTGTGGCTGACACATGGAGCTCCTGGGTCCCTGGGCGGCCAGACAGGGCTGGGAGGGTGGAGCTCCCAGCAGACTCAGCCTCCCAATTTACTGAACCCAACAAGTGTTATGGTGGGCTATCCACACCATGGTGTGGAAAAGTTTGGGGAGCTCAGCTCCGGAACAGAGGAAGCAATCAAGAACATAGTTAACTGCTCTGGGGAACCCCCCTGCATATCACTGTTATAGGGGTGTGATACGTCCGCGTGCTCTGCCGTAAGCTCAGCAGAGATGCTCTGCACCCACCGAGGGCCTGGTGCAGACTCCTCTTGACATCCCTTGGGGTGAGGACAGTTGCCACCTCCATCCCACAGTGGAAACTGAGGCCTAGCGAGGCCCCACGGCTTGTCTGGGAGCAGGCAGACGCTCAGGGCTGCACACCTGGGATTTGACCCTCTGTGTGCATCGGAAGCCCGTGGGCTCAGCTGCTCCACAATGCAACTTTCTGCCCACTCAGAGTACGTCCATTCCCGGATCCCTGCATGTACCTGAAAGTAACTTGTCCCTCATCATCTCAGATGAAGAGACAAGTGCAGGGCTAAACCATCGTCCCAACCAAAGGCAACGCCCCCCCACCCCAGCTTCTTACACTCTCAGACGCCCACTGGGAAACATCTCCAAAAATACCCTAGTGTGGCTGGGACTGAGAGCATTAGCCATTGGCCAGCACGCTGAGCTGTTTTAGAGCTAGGGATGAGGCAGTGGGGGCAGGCACTGAGCCGGCACCAGGACTCTGCCCCAGCCGAGCTCGCCTGGGGTGCAGCCAGCCTGCAGAGCCAGGGGAGACGCTTCACACTCTGGACCCTTGTAGGCCTGCCAGACAGCCACCTTACTAGAACGGGAGGAGGCCCTGGCAGGCCTGGTCTCAGGGATCCCAGCAAGGATCACTGCCCAGGGGCCCCAGCGGTTGGTCCGGATGCAGCAGCTTCGGCAGCAGGACGATTAGCGATAACACATCGAAGCCTTGACTCTGCAGAAGAAGGAACTAGGAACCACCAGAGCGTATTGGACACAAGACCCCTATGGCAGCAGGGGCGGTGAGGGGGTGGGGGGTTGCTGGATCAGCCACGGACCACATGGGACCTCGAGTTATGGAGCCAACCTCTGCTGCCCACGGCTCGCTCAGGCCCAAGGAGCCAGACACCGGGACTGGGGATCTGAGCCCCCAAACAACTGTTTGGGGATCTGAGCCCCCAGACGACTGTCCCTCACCTGATTGTCTCTGCTTCCCTCCGGTGCTGGCCTCCTCCTCCACCTGCCGGGAGGGGTCACCGATCCCTGGCCACGAGGAGTGGCACCGCGTGCGCTGGCCGTGCAGCTCCATCGGGAAAGTGCGTGGGAGGCCTCTGCATGGTGCTGCTGGGCCAGCAGGTGCTCGCTGCTCAGAGGGAGCCAAGGCCTCCAGTCTGAGCACTGCTGTTCCGAGCCTGCTCTCAGAAGCAGGGCAGAGACTGAAGACAGCTTGGGAGGGCCTGGGAGACGTGAACCCCAAAAGATTTGGGGGGCACTGATGTGGCAGCCCTCGCTTGCCATCTTGAAAAAGACATGAAAAGAAAGAAGGGGTGAAGGCCAGCAGGGGACACTCACAAGCGGCTGTTGTCATTTGCCCAAGGGGCATGGCGTTCGGAGGGGGTGAGCCGGCATGGGACCTGTTGCAGGGGAGCTGGGGATTAGAGGGGAATGCAAGAAAAATGCAAATAAACTAGGTTCTTGTCAATGGGGCAGCCTCAAATATCATCTCCCTAAAAATCAAGAGATCGGGCCTGGGGTCAGACGCTGAGAGGTCGGGCTCGGGGTCTTATCTGGGCGGCAGATGTAATGATGCTGACTGAACAGTGTGGTGGGTCGGAGCTGACCCCTTCTGTTCTTGGAAAGGCCAGGTCTACTCCCTGCTTCAAGAGGCCAAGGGCGCTGTTGGTGGGGAGATAGAAACACATGGGCCGGGGTGGGGACTTCTGTCCCATTGTTTCCCAGAGACCCCGCATAGGGACTCGGAGGAATCCCAGAGAAGCGTCCTCAGGGAGAGCAGACCTCCACCCACTCCAACCAGACAAGTCTTGGGCTGGAGAGGGGTGGGGAAGCAGGGAACGTGGGAGAAGGTGCGAGCCCGCTCTCCCCAAGAACTGCAATGCAACGTGAGATTAACTTTCCAGTGGCCACATTGAAACAGAAAAAGGAAGAGACAATATCAATTTTAATAATGTATTGTATCTAACCCAATATATCCAAAAGGCTATCACTTCAACATATAATCCATACAAAAATATTAATAAGATATTTCACATGCTCTTTTCTGCACGAAGTCTTCAAAATCTGGAGTATGCTTTACACTTAGAGCATCTCTCCATCCAGACAAGCCAGACCTCAAGGGTCCCGTGGTCACCTGTGAGCAGGTGTATGGAACAGCACAGGTGGATACAGAACCCAGGATCCTGCCTGCCTGCAGGTAAGACACAAGGGCTGAGTGTGGAGCTGGGGCAGCAGGAGCCCGGGATCCGGGGTCTCTCGTAGGAATCGCCAACCTCCTGGAAGTCTGTGGGATCCCACTACCAGACTCTCTTGGCTCCGTTTCAGTTTCGGTCACATGGGAAGGTCCCAATGCCCTTGCTCCATAGGCAAAAGTCATATAAAGTGGTTGAAAACTTTCTGTAGAACAATTAACGTTTTTTAACATACCTTTAATGAGCTTTAATGGGATTCCATAAAAATTGAACAGACCTCAGAACTAGCTGGAATAGTCAGTGAACGACCTTGGTGTTTTTAATTAAATCCAAAGTGAAACTCAAGAATGTGAGAGTTTTATGTGGCCAGCTCGTCAAAAGCAATCAGGAGCACATAAGATAGGACAAGGTGAAGAAGTGGGCTCTTCCCCCTGCCAGCTGATTCTGGGTGGATCTGGACCGGCTCGTTCCCAGGTGTGGGGTCAAGTGATAGTTCAGTGCGGGATGCCCTGATAGCTAAAGAATTTTCCAGGAAAGCTGAAAGTGCTTCTTCTGGATGACACCCCTCCACCTTCAGGCTACCCCTCAGAGATCTTTCCTTGTCTTGATGGCAAAGCCCACACACGTCATTACAATACTCTGTTATGACACCTGTATTCCCTGTGGCATGGTGAGCCCAGGTGAGGTAGAGGTGTGTGTGTTTGTGGGGGGTGGCGGGGGTGGATGCTTCCCATGAAGACCCGCTGGTAGCTGGTTGGCAAGCAAATTTGTGAATGGCCTATTTCATGATAGAACTCAGCCTGAGTTATAAAAGGTCACCAACGGTTCACTTATTCCTTCTTGTAGTAAATCTGACTCTCCATTCCTTCCATCCACGAAACATCCAGAAACCCTCACACATCAGCCACGGGGCATTAGTCAGAACAACTGTGTGCATCCGGAGCCGCCCTCTCCCCCCTGCCCAGCAGGGATGCACTCTCAGTTCTTTGAACCTGCTGGTCCTGGTTTCCCAACCTTTTCAGCCACCTGTCACAAATACCGAGTGTTATAATTCTCTGTGTGCTTGTATTATCCCTCCCGCTAGATTAGATTTTTAACCAGAGGCTAGTTCCTTCTTTCTATCTCCCAGAAGGACCCAGCGCACAGCCTTCAGTGAAGGAGAAATTCAAAACCACTTGTTGAGGGGCACCTGGGTGACTCAGTCATTAAGCGTCTGCCTTCGGCTCGGGTCATGATCCCGGGGTCCTGGGATCAAGCCCCGCATCGGGCTCCCTGCTCTGCGGGAAGCCTGCTTCTCCCTCTCCCCTCCCCCTGCTTGTGTTCCTTCTCTCACTGTCTCTCTCTCTCTGTCAAATAAATAAATAAAATTGTTAAAAAACAAAACCACTTGTTGAAAGGATGAATCAGTGCCCTTGAGTGCCTGTTCCACCCAGCATGGGCACCCGGTGGGGACCCGGTCATCTGTTCAGTCTGAGTCCCTAGGCCTGTGTGGTCTCCTTCTCCCCCATCCCCTTTCTCGTTTTCTTTACTTGCTTTGCAAGAACCGCAACGGAAAGTCTCAATTAACTGCCGGGCTTGGGTAAGATGTTCCAGTTAAGTAAATGAATGAATGATTTAGCTGAAGAGTAATCAGCAAACATTTTTCTGGTTGCTATGAAAATCCCCATTGTTGAACATATTTCTAAATATAGAAGTGCCCATCTGTCTTAGAAACAGTCACATAATGAACATAACTGAACTTCTCCGCGTTGGTTAAAGATCAATCTGTGATCTTTACTTCTGGTGACAGGTGGCTCTCCAAGCTGTCCCACCTCCCCACCCCGTGTCATCCGTGCCCACCTCCTTGCAAACGCCTTCCTCTGAAGACTGTATGGCCATCAGGCACTTATGTAAGTCAACAGTCACTTGCCCATTTTAATCTGAAGCTCTATGAGAATCTGTCAAATTAAGGACCAAAAAAAGTCTATGAAATTTACTTTGTAAAAACCCCCCCAAAGAAGTTGGCCAGTAGTGTGGACCCAAACAGGCCCCCATCTCTTCCTCCACCTATTTTGTTCATGCATCAGGGGACCACATGATTTAGAAGAGCTGGGGCCACTCTCCAGCCCCAGGAGGGCAGTAAATCTTGATCAGTTACACCAGTCCTCTTGACAATGATCAGTTTAAGTGTCCCTAAAACAATTGGCATGCCACGACAGCAATCAGGATTGAGGCATGAAGGGCAGTCAACTGAGGGGCTCCTAGAGAAGGTTTCTTACCTCTTAAAAGGAGGCACAAGACTGTTCTCTCTTTCTGCCCTGGGGTGATGTCGAAGAATGAAATGTTTGATGCTGTAGCAACCACCTTGTGACCATGAGGGGCAGATCTGGGAACTAAAGCCAACAGGATGGTGGAAAAGAATGATGCAAGAAAGCCTTGTCTGTAAATACACGGTTGATCCTTAGATCAGCCATCCAGAAATCTCCAGAATGTTCCATTTTGTTTCAGGTTACTAAGCCAGTCTTTCTTTTCTTTTACAAATCTTCACTGATTTGTAAAACTTTTAACCCTTTCCAGTCTCCTAGTAAAGGGCAGTGGAAAATAAAGAGAAAAACAGTCTGGCTAATTAGATATTCTAAATGGCCCGAATCTGGTTCAATCATAATTTCATTTTATATTTTTTAACTTTTTTTTTTAATTTTACAGGGGAATTTTGCAATCCTGGTTTCTAACCTGCAGAAACCCACCCACACTGCCTTGGGCATCTGTCTCAGCCTATTTTCCTCATCCCAAGAACCTCCACGCTGAAAGGCTCATTGTAGAACCTCGCACCAACACCCTCATAAGCACATGCGTCCGCCCGGACTTCTGCTTTCATCATGAGTGATAACTCCTTGCTAAATGTAAACATCGGAACAATCTCAGGGCCTGCTAGACAGCCTAGTGGGATGATTACACCCAGGCATGAGGAGGCTCCTACCCAGGTATGGAAGTCTATACTGGTCACTCTGCTTAAACGGAAGGGGTTGGAAATCTAACAAACCACAAGAAATAGTTCTTTCCCCATTGTTCTCTGGTTCAATTTTTTTTTTAATTTACATACAGTAAAATTCACATTTTTAGGCATATAAATCAATGGCTTCTCCACATGTGTGGCTTCGACAGCCACCCCCACAGTCTGATCACAAGGAAATAACCCTCTCCACTGGAAGTTCCCGTGTGCATCCATCTACAGCAACCACCGGTCTACATTTCGTTCCTATATAGTTTTGCCTCTCTAAGAATGCCATGTAAGTGGCATTATATGTATGGGGTTCTTTGTGTCTGGCTTCTTCTATTCACCATAACACAGCTGGGATTCACCCATGCTGCTGCCTGTGTTCAAGCCTTCCTATTGCTGAGTAGCGCTCCCTTATGTGGATGAACCACCATGGGTTCATCCATCCAATGCTCGTTGAAGATTATTTGGGCTGTTTCTAGGTTCCTAGTTTGGGGTGATCATGACGAATACTGCTATAAACACTCATGGCAGGTTTTACACAAACTATAGTTTTTATTTGTCTAGGGCAATTCCAAGAAGTAGGAATCCTGGATGATCTAGTCATTGTCCATGTCACTTTTTTATGAAACTGCCAAACTGCTTTCCAGAGTGGCTGCACCATCCTGCATTCCCACCAGCAATAAATGAATGTTCCTGGTGCTCCACATCCTCGCCAACACTTGGTATTGTCAGTATTTTTCATTTTGTCCATTCTAATAGATGTTTTTAATGGTGTCCTGTCCTGGCTTTGATTTGTTTTCCCCTCCTGGCTCATGATACTGAGTGTCTTGTCAGGCTTTCACCTTCCATAGATCTCTGCTGACACGTCTGTTCAAATGTCCTACAGAAACTTGGACCCTCTTGTCATCCTCGTGCGCCCTTCATGACCTCACCTGGAACTGAAGTCCCTGCTGGTGATCTGAATTCTCTTTAATCCCAGAGTTGAACCTCAGGTTTTACCAAGTGCTCATGGAGAACTTCTGTAAATTTTCCGATCATCTGTTCGATGGTTGGGTGCCAGAGGTTACACAGGCCACTCTTAATGACAAACTCTGGTTAAGTGGGAAAGATCTCCGGGAATTCCTACATTGCCGTGTTAGGTGCTGTAAATGGGAAGCTCGCAGGAGGACACAAGAGAGGACAAGATTACAATGATGCCAGACACCCGCTAAGTTGAACCTCCCCAAGTTTGGGGGGAAGGTTCTGCGAGCAGCCTCGCCCTCCCGGCCGTGCGCCCACTACTGGGATTGAGGTTGTCATAGCAACGGGAAGACCTGCCCTGCGAGGCCACTGTGAAAAGGTTGCCATGGGAGAAGTTTTGTTGTTGTTGTTGTTTTCTTCTTTTTCAACCTTAGAAGGCTTTTGGCAAATCACTTTGGCTTGAGGAAAACTTATTCCCTGCACGATGGGGAAAAATGCAATTTCAAAAAAAAAAATAAAACTGATTACATCTGCTTATTCATTTTAGAAAGTGGATGAATTAATCTCCACTGTAGATGTTTTTAATTTAGGAAATGTTGTAAATGGACCTGTTAGGGATGAAAGGAAAAGGACCAGGACTCTCTCAGCGGAGAGGCTGAGACAAATCGGCGTCATGCTGTTCCTAAAAGGCTGTCAAGTGTCAGGGCCACTTGGCTACTGACAAGGAGCATGTGTGTCCTGGAACCCCAGAGAAAGCGAAGGCGGGAGGAAGGTCTTGATGGGCAAAGGCCCAGCAACATGGGCCGGAGAAGGCTGGAGGGAGAGTGGGTGGGAGCGCACTGGGCTGAATCAAGGCCCAGTAAGTGTGGTGGCAGGAACACGGTGTGTGCAGGCCATGCGCCATGCTGCGGGCTGCAGGCTCCCAAGCTCCCAAGCTGACCGCAATGACCCAGCTCTGCTTATGGAGTTTCAAGAATGGATGTGAAGAGCCTGTGCTCGAGCTTGGGTAGAAGTGTGGTGGTTCAATGCAAGAGTGCAGGTGGGAAAGGGGTCTAGGCATGAGCAGAGATCGGGAACATGACTACTAGCCAGCCTTGGTTAGAATTCTGCACAATGCTGGACTGCCTGGCAGGTAGGGGGCAGGTAGGGGGCAGGAAGGGGGCTGGAGTGTGTTCTGGGCATTAAAGCAGAGGGTGGCTGCAGAGGGCAGGGGCTCAGGTGCATCACTACGTGGGCACCGTACCGCATGGTATCCCCTCCGAGTCCTTGAACCAGCCTCGTCCTCTCCACGCCCCCAGGCGCCTCCGGGAGACACTGGCTTTTCCCAAACAGGACTCTCATGTGAATGAATAATGAGGCACAACCCAGGCCCACTCCAGAAAGCACTTCCTTTCCCGGGCAGTGTGGCCCTCGCCCCACCACTGAAGATGCTTGCCCTCAGCCTTTCCTGAAACCTTCGCAGGCCCCTGGGCAGCCGCAGGACCCTGAGCGCCACATCACACGTGACAAGCAAGGGGCAGGGAGGTTAGGCCCTTGTTTACCTCACAGACCAGAGGGGCCACACCAGGATGCCAGGTGAGGTAGCCTGGCTCCACATTCCTTGTTCTCTTCATGGTGCCAGGAGGACACTGGCTGGGACCGTGGAGGGGGCCCTGGGCTCAGGGGAAGGATCTGGGGGACCAAGAGCTCATGGATCTGTCCTGGAGCCCAAATAGATTTTGTATTTGCGTGCACTGACCACACTGTTTCCCCAACACACATAGGTGCACACACACAGCCTCACACATGTGTGTGCACACACACACATGAAGACATGCACACATGTCTGCACACACGTGAAGACACGTACACACGTCGGCACACACATGTGAAGACATGCACACATGCCTGCACATACATGCACATGAAGACATGCAAACATGAATTCACACACTTGGAGACACACACGACTGCACACATGCACACACATGAAGACATGCACACACATCTGCACACACACGAAGACACGCACACAGGCACACACATGAAGACACACATCTGCACACATGCACACACATGGACACATACACACATGACTGCACACACATGAAGACAGATGTCTGTACACATGCACACACATGACTGCACAAATGCACACACATGGAGACATGCACACATGA
>NC_058412.1:135880482-135886565 GCF_002201575.2 Neomonachus schauinslandi
ACACATGACTACACACATGAAGACACATGTCTGCACACATGCACACACATGGACACGTGCACACGTGCACACACATGAAGACACACACGACTGCACAAATGCACACACATGGAGACATGCACACATGACCGCACAGACATGAAGACACATCTGCACACATGCACACACATCAAGACATGCACACAGGCACACACATGAAGACACACGTTTGCACACATGCACACACATGGAGACATGCACACATTACTGCACACACGGAGACACATGTCTGCACACTGCACACACATGAAGACACACACATGCACACACATGAAGACACACATGTCTGCACACATGCACACGCATGGAGACATGCACACCTGCACACACATGAAGACACACATCTACACACATGCACACACATGGTGACACGCACACACGACTGCACACACACCTGGCCACACCCCAGCGCCACGCTTCCATCTGCACGGGGCAGAGGCTGCGTCTGTCTGCAGCCATGCACAGCCTTGCAGACCCGGCCTGATGTATGGCACATGCCAGCACAGTGTCTGCATGCATCGCTGGAGGAAACTGAACTGATGAGGGAATTGTCAGAAATCATTCCGGATATGTTGTGGGGAGCACTTTAGAGGCAGAGCAAATGGGAAAGAAGCATTTCTTTGAAATAAAATGCTCTCACATTGGAATTTGTGTTATTTCCCTCAGAAATAATCTCTCTAATTTTCCCAACTGAGGTTTTGGAAATCAATCTTAGTTAGGTGACCAGGCAGTTCTCAGCAAGTAAGATATATAAAGGCTACACGTTTCTGATATCCGAAGACAAGAATGCAATTTGAAATCTCCCAAGAGGGCAGCCCCCCACATCCTAGTTTTCAGAAAGCAGACGTGTTGGTAAGGGACCCCATCACGCACCACGGGGTTGATCTGGTGATCAGGGCCAGGGCTGGGGCCCCTGGGGACAGACGGCCTCAGAGCCACCGTCCACGTTCGTGAGGACAAGGCCAGGTCGCGAAGACTCTGCCCAAGGCTCCTGGGTGGCTGTGAGCCGTAAGTGTCCTGCCTCGTGTTCAGATAAGGGGATTGACGGGAGCCCACCATCAGTCTGCAGGTGGTGGTGAGGCGGTAAGCTCCACAGGAGGAGAGGAGCATCTGAAATAAGGAGGACTTTTTCCCCAGAAGCAGCACCCTGGGCACAGGATGCTCCACACAGGAGGGGATTTGTCGGGCTCCCTGCACCCACGCCCTGGCTGTGCAATGGTCCCAGAGATCTGACTCAAATCAGACATCGGGGAGCCCTCCTGGTTACCCCCAGATCTCCTGTCTTCCAGGCCCTTGCAGGGTGGACCTCTCAGAGCCCAGCAAGCCTGCTGCTGTTCACATGTGTGCAGGGAAGGACAGCCTGTCACCCCGAGTCTGCCGTTGGTCATGCCTGCCCTGTTCCTGGATGTCCAGTGTCCAGGCTCCTGGGGGTTCAGCTCCCTTCATTGCCGGAACACCTTCCCTCCCCTCTCCCCAGCCCTGGGAGGGGACTTCTGTCACCATCCTGCAAGGACCTGCAGACCTTACTGAACAGAGAGCTGGCACCCCAGCCTCAGAAGGTGTCCCTGCGTTGACCAGCTGCCCCCAAAGAGCGAGGGGTGCCGGTGGTGACAGTGACACCATCACAGTGACATGGGACATCACACCTCAGGGCACAGATGTCTCAGAAAATGGCAAGAAGCACAAGTGGTGTTCCTAAGGAATGATGGTACTGCGCTGCCAAAATCCCTACCTCAGACCCCAAATCCTGAAGCCCAGAAAGCGGTGATGTATTTTCATGGATCCAGTGAGACCCCAAGCTCGTGGGTCGCAGACACTCCCTGGGACCCTGAGGGTCCCGCTCCTCAGGCTGCACAAGCGCACCCTGACACCAGGCTCCACGGGGCTCGAACCCCACGGGCCTCGCCTGAAGCCTCAGGGTCGATTCTCACTCATCACGCGTGAAAATCCAGACCTCCGAGCCTGGACAGCCTCCAAGTCTCTCCGGCTCAGCTCAGGGCTTGGTAGATTTGGCTGCGTCAGGAACGGTCCCACTGCCGGCGACAAGAAAACTCACACCAGCTGGCTTACGTTAAAAACAAGGGGGCAAGGGGGACTGTTGGCTCCAGTCACAGAGGGGTTCTGAGGGCCCGCCTGGCAGCTCGGCTCCCAGCGGCTGGTCTCGGCTCGGAGATGCCAACGGGCCTGGCCGTCCCACCCCCGCGCAGGTGGGCTTCCTCCCCGGGCCCACCTGGTGGCTCACTCACCCCAGATAAATCCACCTATGAAAACCAACAAAACACAAAAGCAAGTGCAACTCGTCTGGGCTCCAGGCAAAACTCGGCGTCTCTGTGCGGCTGGCTCAGGTGAGCTCACCTAATCACCCTGACCAGTTGCAGTGTCCAGGGAGTGTGCTGGTCACCTGTGGCTGCCGTCACAGGAGAGGCCAGGGTCAGGACCACAACCGGGAGCCGCCGTCCAGCCCCCAGGCATTTACTCTGGGCAGCTCAGCCCCATTGTCGGCCTTGGGGTTGCGGCTCCAGATGTGCCGGGACCCTGGAGCCCGCAGTCCTATCTGCACCGAGGCAGGCCCTCCTGGTCCAGTGGTGGATCCGAAGAAACACAGCCCTTGGATCTCGTGCATCTTTCGTGCATGCGAAATGGCGAAGGGCTCATTTCACATGCACATAGTAATGCGGTGTTTTGCGAGTGTGGCTAATCCATGAATATTAAAAATAGAATATGTTTGGTCAATGAGGAGTGTGTTTGCAGCAGGAGAGTGCTGGGTTCAGCCAGACCAGCTCTCATAACTTAATTACTGTCATCAGAGTGCGGTTTCACAAAGGATATGGGTATTCTGACGCCCATTGATCTGCCATCACGGTCCCAGATGCTCAGAGACGAATGCCTGTATCGGGAACACGTCAGCCCATCGACACGAAACCACCCAGTATCGATAAGCTGGTGAGCTAAAAACGCCAGTGACGGCATGATGGATCATGGCATACTAACTACAGCTCTTAGAAAAGGGAACTATGAGGCCTCCGTGGCCTCCCGCAGCGCTCGGTTTAACAATCTTTCTTCCTGTCCCTTGTGTTTCTGCTTTCTCGGGGCCCATTTTTTTGTCCTCAATTAATTACAGTCGATTAGACGATGAACAAAATGACTTTCCCAGTGTACCTGAGTAGATCTCCTCTCAGAGGGAGCTGTTTCTGTGAAAAATCACAGCAGGTTGGCTGCAAGCTTTCGCTTCTGCTGCGAAGACCTCAGGGTAGAAGAGGAACCAGGAGCCGCCATGCAACTTTCCTCTAGGAATCCGACGCGTGGAGGGAGAGCTCCCTCTTGGCGCTGTCAGACTCCAGTTTCTAGATGGTGCGTCCTGAGCCCGCTTGACCTTAGCAAAGAAGGGAAGCTCTTATAGCGGGCTCCCTGTTCGTGGGACGGGGTTTCCCGGGCCCTGGAGGAAGGACCAGGGACAAACTCTCAACGGCTGGGAAGGCAGAGGGCGAGGGAGGCCTGAGTTTCAAGGCACCAGATCTTCCCACATCATTTTTGTTCAGTTGTGTATCCTGGGTTATGTCTCCATGGAGCTCCATAATATGTCCTAGGAATACTCCTTTGAAACAAAATGGGGAAATCCACTGAAACCTAATTAGGATTTATTCTTTTTTCTTTTTTAAAGATTTTATTTATTTATTTTGACAGAAAGAGACAGTGAGAGAGGGAACACAAGCAGGGGGAGTGGGAGAGGGAGAAGCAGGCTTCCCGCCGAGCAGGGAGCCCGATGTGGGGCTCAATCCCAGGACCCTGGCATCATGACCTGAGCCGGAGGCAGACGCTTAACGACTGAGCCACCCAGGTGCCCCAAGATTTATTCTTTCATTAAGCGCTTACTGAGCACCTGCTGTATGCACAGAGCTATGGGAGGGGCCACAGGGGCTGGGAATGAGGAAGGACCCGGGGGACGTGTTCAATTGACAAGACAGTGGATACGGAACAGTCCGGAATGCAACTCACTATCCTTGTATCTGGGCAGGGCCGTCAAGCCTCAGTTTGCTCATCTGAGAGATGGGGATAGAGCTGTTCTGTGCCTGTCATGGTTGGGTGGACTCCATGGGACCATCTCGCACATAAAAAACCCAGCCCCCTGCCCATAGTAGGTGCTCCATCAGGGCTGCCTGCCGAAGTTAACTAGAGAGGACGGGGTTTACAAGTGACCACTGCACAGAGTAGGCATGCACTCAAGCCGCGAAGAGAGCCTTCAAGGGCGACCAACAGCTAGAAATGCAGATTCCCAGGCCCCGCTCCAGGACAGCGGGTTCAGAAACCCGCAGCAGGCTCAGAACCTGTGTTTTCACAGCCTTGGGGGAGCGGGGGCGAGGGCCTTGCGGCACACTCATGCCTGGCCCCTCTGTGATCACGGGCCGCTGGGATTGGAAGCAGGGCGCCTGCAGACGCGGCAGGGGAACCACAGAAAAGGGGGCCTGGAGGCTCAGAGAGAGAGATACATGGGGTTTGCGTCTGAGTTTGTCATGTTTCCGGGCAGGCACCCCGAGAGGAAGGTTGTGTGATGGCCCCAGCCTCCTGAAGCTCAGCGGTGCCACACTTGTTTCCCTTGCCTGCAGGACTGAGCCCGCCGGGGACAGAGGCAGGGACTGTATCCCTTCCCTGTGGTTGTTGTAACAAATTAGCCCAGCAGGAGGCTCCAGCCCTGCAGATTCACTATCCCGCAGGGCCCGGGGCCAGAAGTCTGACGTGGCCTCCGGGTGGAAATCGGGTGTGGGCAGGGCTGTCCCTCCGGAGGCTCTGGGCTGGCAGTGGGGGGAGTTCCATTCCCTTTTCAGCTTAGAAGCTGCCTCCCTCATCAGAGCCCCAGCGTTGCTTGGTCTTGTGGTGCCTTTCTCCATGGACACATCTCCCTGGCTTCCTCTCACCTGACCCTGTGGCCTCCCTGCTCCCTTCTAGGGGTGCTCGGGATGCCATTGGGCCCACCCGGAAAATCCAGGACCCCCTCTCCATCTCAAAGCCTTCCCCTTTGCCGTGTCACGGAGCATGCTCACAGGCTCCAGCACTGGGATGTGGGCGTCTTTGGGGAGCCCCAGGACAGCCTGTCCCTCTCCGTCCGCCCCCCCACCCCCAAGGCATAGGACGGTGGTTAAGAGCATCAGAAAGACCTGGGTTCAGTTCCTGGTTCTCCTGCTCTCTTTGCTGTGTGACCTGGGGCAAGCTCCTAGATCTCTCTGGGATTCCATGGGCTCCTCTGGAAACGCAGCAATGGGAACAGCGCCACAGCACACAGTGGTTTGTGCCAAAAGGCTCGCACACCTGTCCCTGTCCCGCACTACAGGCATGCCGCATAAGTGTGGCCGCCAGGGTCACTGTAACATCGGGAGGACAATGAGAGCGCGTCTGCTCTGAGCCTGCCCCTGTGCCCTCACTCCCTCATCTCTGGCCCTCCAGCCACGCCACCCACACCTCCCTGGGAAGCCAGCCTGTCACCTGTGACTAGCCACACGCTGAGCTCCGGGGCGGGCCTTGGCCAAGGTGAGCCCCTCAGCAGACCCCAGACCACTGACCATGTGACCATCCCAGACGGGATCACATACATCCACCGGAACCCAGGAAGCGTAGGAGGTATGTGGGACCGTTTGCTGGAGAGGGACCCTGATCTCAGACTTCCAGCCTCCAGAGTGTGAGAAATAAATGTCTGTTGTTTATAAGCCCCCCAGTCGGTGGGACCCAGACAGACTGACTAATCTGCTTCTCCAGTATCCCTTTGAAACTGTGAGGTCCTCAACAATTTGGCTCTGGGGTGTGGGCCTGCCTCCATAGGGGGCCTCACACAGCGAACACAGTGACGTCCTGTGGCTTGAATGGCAAGTCCTGTTGACATCTGGCTAGGTCTGGGTGTGAAGCCGTGGCTGAGGGGTGCTGGGCTGGAGGTGGGGGCACCTGAGTAGAGAGGGCTCTGTACTTGCAACTTCATGTGACACAGTTTCCAACTGAAGACTCTGAGACCACAGGTGAACCACAGGTGAGCCACAGGTGAGCCCCAGGTAAAGCAC